>NC_059391.1:11235000-11510000 GCF_019703515.2 Myxocyprinus asiaticus
AATTACTAATGCAGCCATGTCATACTGTGGTGCTTCTGACACTTTCTGCTCACTTGTCATACTCTTAAAGACTCATACCCTGGTCCTTTGCATCGTGAGTGCAACACTCTTATCAGTTGAGTTACTGCGCAATTTGATCGTGCCTGAACAAGCTTGTAAATGTAGTTGGTTCTGTAACACAAAGGCTAAAATGTCTCGCCTTACAAGTCATACACTGTAGTAAGGTGTTAAGATATCAAAGCATTGTGTGAGCAGTGCGAAAAGTAAGTCCATGCGATTATCTAAATCAGCCAATCGTGTGGCAGCAGTGCAGTGCATAAAATCATGCAGATATGGGTCAAGAACTTCAGTTAATGTTCACATCAACCATCAGAATGGGAAAAAATGTGATCTCAGTGATTTGGACCATGGCAAGATTGTTGGTGCCAGATGGGCTGGTTTGAGTATTTGTACCGTTGGGGACACGAGGGGGACCTACACAATATTAGGCAGGTGGTTTTAATGTTGTGGCTGAACGGTGTGTGTACAATGAGCCACATTGGGTTGTCATCATTTTTTATTATCTTAAATTTAGAATTTCGATAGACCCATTCTGATTAACCCATTGAACAGACTGTATGCATATCCCTCAAGGCCTTTGCATTTTTAAACACAAATTTTATCAAAACATTTCTGAAATCGTAACATTGGTGTTCTTGCTTTCAAAAATTTATAGATAGAGCACAACTAAATGGAACAGAATGCATGGGTCTCAAGATACATTTTTAGAAGTGTAAAAAGAATAAAAAATAATTCTTGACTCACATTCTTAACTATCAACAGTCATGGAGGAGTGTTCATAAAACATCATGGGACACAAAACAATGGCTAAAGATGTCTGTCTGAATGTGTATGGCTGTTGCAGCAGTGCTTTGGAGGGGGTATATTTAAAGACACATCTTTTCTAAGAGAGTTTTATCTTGAAAGTGTCCATAAATATACTGTATATATAAGCAAACATTTCAATAAGCTAGTTGACCTCACTATTCAACTAGGTAGTTGGACTTGTCGACTAGTCGGACATCATGGCCCATCCCTACTGGGTGAAAAGCCGTTTTTCCATCCACATGGCCAAAGTTGATTGGCTGTGAGTTCACTCACCCCACCCCCCAGGTCTTTAACTCCGCCCACTTTGCCACCGCACCCTGCTTGTAAATTATGGAAGCGCCATGATCAGCACTGACAAAGCTTACTGAGGCACATTCACATTAGTTTTCATAACAATGCATTTTTAACAGGGTTTCTACCACAGGTCTGGCTAGACATGGCAAACGCATGCATGTACGTTTGCATGCATCATTGCTGCACTCTTTAGGGTGAATGAGTTTATGCTTGGTTCACGGTTGCGTGCTCACGTGTTAATGCAAGCAACTGACAGCTGCAAGCCCTCTGTATCTCACCTCTGGTGAGGCTTTCAGAAAGACACCGAGGACTAGGATCTTCTTTTCTCATGTTTTTTTTTTTTTTTTTTGAATCTGAATGAAATGAGCTTTAAGACCATTTAATGTGTTAATGAATGTGCCCAATTGTTCACAAGTACTGTTTTCCATCCAGTTGCAAGCTGTTTTGCTGTGTTTGTTTGTTGTCTTTTTAAAAATAGATATTTTTGCGGGCAGGAAAAACACACGGGAGCTAATTTTAGTGCCCCAAAAGAACATACGCAACCACCTCAGCCTACAGTAAACCACAGCTGCATTTGCAACTCATCTTCTAAAGATCAATCAGACGCAAATTTGTTAGCCACAGTCTGTGAGTCTTGTGTTTGGCCTTTTCGGTGGAGAACAAGCGCTCTAAAGAGAAGATTTCCTCTTTATACACAATTCAAGCCGTCCATGTTGTTTGCTGTTTTTTTTTTTTATTTATTTTTAAATTTTTTATTTGCCACATGCTTTTTGAAGGGAGTTTTTGAACACCGATGCAGAGACAGTAGAAAGTGACAAGAAACTATTGGGAAAAGGGAGCAGGAATGGAATCAGGACAAGTTACAGGCAAAACTCGAACCTGTATTGCCCTTTAGAACACCATGACTCGATATTCCAGGCCAATGTGTGCTAACTAAGGATACAGCCACATATTCAAGAAGATGGCAGAAAATGACATGTAATAATTTGAGAATTGACCATTGAAAACCCCATTTTGGTTGACAATTATTGTTCCCCTCAATATCTATGATGGTTATGGCACTGATGCTAACTACCGCGCATGGCACCATCACACATTTTTTTGTCATTTACAATCCAAACCCCAGTTGAAACAGTGTATTTCTCTATGCCAACTTCAGCTTCCTTAAATGCCATAACTTGGCTTTTGAGTCCATTTCTGTTGTGTTATTTCTGGCTATTTGTTTGGGTGGCTCTGAGCTCCGTTATAAGACAAACACAGTTTCCTTCTTTTCTCAAGTAATTTTCTGTAGAGTGCCACAGAGCAAGCGAGTATGTTGCTTTAGCTGAAGGGAAATCGATGTAGTCTCATTACGCCACACTGATTTCGTCTGGCTTTTGAGAAATAATTAAAGTGCCCCTACATCACTCGACCAATGTGATGATGACTAGCACTCTTACATAAATCAATAACTTCTTTTTTTCTATTACTATTATAATTTATTTTATTTATTTATTTTTTTTCTCGAACAGTAACACATGCATTCTCCTCCAGCGGGTTGTGGGCCAGTATGTTACTGTGCCATGTCAGCAATCTTGATCTGTTTTGACAGGCTTCCCCCATAAAATGGAGAAAAACACCCTCCTCCCCCCACTGCGTACAGTGGAGTGGGAGATACCATCTTGGTCACCAGGGAGGGAGATGCCACACAGTTCTGTCTTCATTACATCAGACGATTATGGAATGAGGGTGCAGAGCTGTAAGACTGGAAAGGAGGTGACCTTTCTGGATGAGTGTATGCACTAAGAATTTTTTTATTTTTTATTTTTTTTTTTTGCTTTTGATTTTATTTTCCCTTGATGTCAGGCATCAAGACGAATGCAGCTTCGACATTTAAACAAGCAAGTTTATTGAAGCCATCTCTGAATAAATGTCCACATGGAATGTATACAGAAGGTTATCAATTTTTGACAGTAAACAGGTTTTAAATGGGAATTTTGGAGGTGGGGAAACCCTAAGATATTTTGCAGACACTTGTGAGAATTGACATGACCCCCCCAAAAAACATGAATAATTACACACAGAAAGGAAAAGGAAAGTTGAAACCCTTTTGCGGCAATATACATACATAAAATAGCTTGAAAGCAAAATTTGCTTGCTTAAAATTTATATTTATATTAATTTATATAAAAAAATTATATATATATATATAATTTTTATGTATATTTAAATAAGGAAGCATCAAAGAATTGTAATGTGAATTGACTGCTAACTTTGATCCCCAGCCTTGGGGGTGCTTTAGCATTGAACAATGTAATACCGAGTGGGTTACGCAAATATATGGGGGTAGAGAGAGAGATAAAGAGAGAGAGAAAGAGTCTTTGAGAATGAGAATAGCATACTAGCTACTAATTCTCTCATTATTTACTCACCCTCATGCCATCTCAGATGTGTATGACATTCTTTCTTCAGCAGAACATAAAGTTTTTTAGAAAAAATATATCCACTCTGTAGGTCTATACAATGCAAGTAAATGGTGATCAGACCTTTGTAGCTCCAAAAATCACATAAAGGAAACATAAAAGTAATCCATATGACTAGTGTTTAAATCCATATCATCAGAAGCAATATAATTGGTGTGTGTGAGAAACAGAACAATATTTAAGTCCTTTTTTACTATAAATCTCCACTTTAACTTTCACTTTCAGATGTGAAAGTGAAACTAAACAGGCAACACATGTGACTTTCAGATGTAAAAGTAATAGTGAAAGTGGAGATTAAGATTAAAAAAAAGGAATTTATTTTGATCTTTTTCTCAACCACGCCATCATATCTCACAGATTTAACCACTGGAGTCGTATGGATTACTTTTATGCTGACTTTATGTGCTTTTTGGAGCTTCAAAGTTTTGGTCACCATTCACTTACATTGTATGTACCTACTGAGCTGAGATATTCTTCTAAAAACCTTCAATTGTGTTCAGCAGAAGAAAGAAAGTCCCACATTTGGGACTGAATGAGGATAAGTAAATGATGGGAGAATTTTCATTTTTGGGTGCACTATCCCTTTAACATGAATTGAACCTGGAACATTAGTTTAACATTTGTTTTGAGTGATCAGACCAAATGTGGTCAGCGTTAAATACAGGTGTAAACGGGGTCCAAAAAGTTTGAGATTGTATCACTGAAATTGTATTTGAAAGTAGTCGAAAATAAATTTTTACCACATCGCATTTGTAGTGTAATCGCAAATCCGTCTCGATGCATTCCAGACAACAATAAAGGATAGTCTTCTCGCCTGTCAATCATCTATTTAGCTAAAACAAGGGTTTTAAACTTTGCCATGGTGCCGCTTTAAAAGAAAATAGCCAACTCTTACAGTATAAGAACTGGCTGAACATTCAATGTAAAATTTAATGGTATAAATTAACTTGAAAACAACATAGAACATAAAACGTAAGACGAACACACATGCAGTGCGGCCGCATGCTTCTCTCTCTCCTCTCCGGTGTCTGGCTTCCTTTTAAACTCTCCCGCACCCTCACTAGAACAAGAAACAGGTGTTAGACTCATTATAAACAGGTGACAATCCTTACCGTTCTCATCTGCCGATCTCGCTCTCCATTCACACACTAACGCTCGACCACGCCACCACATACCCCCATCGCCCGACTCAGGCCGGGGCATCACGGCCTGCCCCCCAAACAAACCAAATGGAAGGGTCACAAATTGGTGTAAGCCAAATGGTGTGGAGAAGGCCGTTTTCTCATGGGACATTGGCATTAAGGGGATCTGCCAATATCCCTTTGTTAAATCCAGTTTGGAATAAAAGCGAGCCATGCCCAACTTATCGAGCAGTTTGTCAATATGAGACATTGGATACGCTTCAAATTTACACACCGCGCTGACATTTCTGTAATCCACACAGAACCGCACCAAGCCATCGCTCTTCAGAACCAGCACCACCGGGCTGGCCCAGTCACTGTGGGATTCTTCTATTACCTCCATATCGAGCATAGCTTTTAATTCTTCCCAAACCACTTTTTTTGTGCTCGGGTAATCAGTAGGGACGACTGCATACCACTACCCCTGGGGCTGTTTCAATATGGTGTTCTCGATATGGAGGTTCATACGACTGGGAAGGGGCAAGAACATGTCAGAGAATTTTCTTTGCAACCGGGCCACATCCGTGACTTGCGACAGTGAGAGGTGGTCTCCGCAATTGACTGGGGTGCCTTGATTGGCTTTTACATTCACCTCCAGCACGAGCTCCTCCCACTCCAGTACCACCATTGCCAAAGCCACGGGGACCACCTCCCTCCACAGTTTTATGAGGTTGAGGTGGTAAATTTGCTGTGCTCCACCCCATCCGTTCGTATAACCTCATAATCGACTTCCCCGACTCACCGTGTGACCTCAAAGGGCCCTTGCCACTTTGCGAGTATTTTAGAGCTTGATGTGGGTAGTAATACAAGGACTTTATCTCTCTGTGTAAATTCCCATAGCCAAGCTCCCCCGTTATACAGCCGGGACTGACGTTCTTAAGATTGTAGCAAATTCTCCTGTGATAGCTGCCCCAATTTGTGGAGTTTTGCTCTCAGGT
The DNA here is from genome assembly GCF_019703515.2 of Myxocyprinus asiaticus. Lineage (NCBI taxonomy): Eukaryota > Metazoa > Chordata > Actinopteri > Cypriniformes > Catostomidae > Myxocyprinus > Myxocyprinus asiaticus. The sequence goes on from NC_059391.1 coordinate 11,240,743, forward strand.
CAAGAACGTATTGAATTTCATTTTTGCTGTTTGAAGATCCCTCCTCCCAATTTTCCCTCACAACATCTAAGCCCTTGCGAGGCTTACGGCCATACAATAATTAAAACAGGGAGAACCCCGTGGAGGCTTGCGGGACCTCTCGTACTGCGAATAACAGGGGTTCAAGCCACTTATCCCAATTCCGAGCATCTTCGTGCACAAACTTACGAATCATGTTTTTTAGGGTTTTATTAAACCTTTCGACCAAGCCGTCCGTTTGTGGATGGTACATGCTTGTCCGAATCAATGTAATTCCCAATAATTCGTACAGCTTGCGTAGTGTACATGACATGAAAGTTGTGCCTTGATCAGTGAGGATTTCTTTCGGAATCCCGACTCAGGAAAGAATTTTGAAGAGTGCCTCCGCAACACTACATGCTGAAATGTTGCATAGAGGCACTGCTTCCGGATATCGCATTGCATAGTCTACCAGAACCAACACAAAGCGATATCCATGTGCCGTACGCTATAATGGCCAGACGAGGTCCATACCAATTCTATCGAAGTGTACCTCAATCAAAGGAAGCAGGCGCAAAGGCGCTCTTAGGTTGGCCGGCGGATTCACCAGCTGACATTCATGGCATGCTGCACACCACCTGCAAACATCCCCCTGAGTGCCCGGCCAATAAAAACAGGCCATTAGATGGTTTAGTGTTTTTTCTCACCCGAAGTGTCCAACCATCAGATTATAATGAGCCGTCCGGAATAACATTTCCTGATGGCTCTTCTGTATTAATAACTGGGTTGTATATTCTTTTGTCTGAGCGTCCTGCGTCACACGATACAACCGATCATTTATAATAGAAAAATACGGATATGCGAATGCAATGTCTGGGTGAAGATGTTGACCATCAATCACTCTCACTTGGTCAAATGCGTGCCTAAGGGTTTCGTCTCACGTCTGCTCCAGAGGGAAATCCCCGGCAGGGAATCCTCTAAGGGCTGGGGAAGTCGAGACTTCCCCCTCCCTTACGTCATCCTGATGCAAAGCTGACGTAGATGGCCCCGGCTCCACCTCCCCAGCCAGCGTATCACAAATCCCACACCAAAACGCACTGTTACAGGACCCATCTGCACAAATTTCCCTTAATAAAGTAGACAACGCTGGCCAATTCATGCCTAAAATCAGCAGATGGGTGAGGCGGGAACTAACCACTGCCTCGACACTATGCTTTTGACCCTGAAATTGAATTGTCTACAGATAATCGTGGATATCCCCATGCACACACCTTACCTTCACCCTGTGACTAGCACCCAAAACCTCGACTTGAACCAGGCATTGATGGATGGAGGTTTGGCTGCAACCCGAATCCACCAAGGCCTGGTATGTACCCCCCTTATTACTCACAGGTATGCGGTACATCCCAGCTCAATCAGGGGCAGCCTGCAGTGCTTTGGGGACCCGGACCAATGCCCCCACCTCCATCACCGAGCATTGGTCCCAGAAATGCCCGGGCTCCCCGCAGCCCCAACAGACTGGCCCAGGCTTCATGCCTTCACCTGTGGCAGCGGATCTGTCATCCTGAGGGTGAGAGTGGGGAGAGACAAGGGAAACCGGCAAGTGGTGCAGTCTCCGAAGCCGGGAAGCCGGTGTAGGATAGAAAATTCCCCGTTTCTGGGGAGAGGGAACAGGACGAGGGGAAGGGGCAGGGGGAGATGGAAGAGAGAGTGATGACGATACGGGCTCACCAGCCCCTGGGTAGGCCGCCATGAGGTCCTCTGCCAACTGGACTGCCTCCTCCACTGATGCCAGGCAATGGCACTGGACCCATTCTGCAGTTATTCTCGGCAGGCATGCAATGAACTGCTCAAGCACCAGCAGATTAACCACCTCCTCGGCGTCTTGCTCCCTGTCGGCAAGCACCCACCTCCGACAGGCATCACAGAGCAGCTGGGCATACACAAACGGGCGGCCGGCCTTGCCAAGCGTGAGGGAATGGAACCGCTGGCGGTGTTGTTCAGGTGTGTGGCCGACCCGTTGGAGGATAGCCTTCCTCAGGTCCCCGTAGATCAGGCGGTGTCGGCCGGCAGCTGCTGAGGTGCAAGCTGGGCTTCCCGGAGAGCAGCGGTAAAAGATATAGTGCCACTGGGCTTCTGGCCAGCCCGAGGCAGTAGCAGCCTGCTCAAAGAGCCCAATGAAGGCCTCCGGCTTATCCTGGGGCCCCATATTGGTCAACAGGAAAGGGGGTACTGCTGCTGCCCCCAGGAATGCGGCTGAGGATCTGCCCAGTGGTGAAGCATCCATAATGGCACTTTCTCCAAATTTTCTGGGTTTCGGCACCACTGTAACAGTATAAGGATGGACAAGGAAGAGGCGGGAACCGGCTGAAGAGTCAACGTAAAATTTAATGATATAAATGAACATAAAACATAAGACAAACACACATGCTGCGAGGCTGCGTGTGTCTCTCTCCTCTCTGGTGTCTGGCTTTCTTTTAAACTCTCCCACACCCTCACTAGAACAAGAAACAGGTGTTAGACTCATTATAAACAGGTGACAGTCCTTACCATTCTCATCTCCCGATCTCGCTCTCCATTCACACACTAACGCTTGACCACACCCCCGCCACCACACCAACTAAAAGCCAATATTGTATTTACGGTATAAATGCACTAGACTTCATGTTACGTCTTTGGTTTATGTTAATATAGGAGCTCAGCTACAATAACAATTAGAATTCTGCTTATAATGTCATGTTTGTGTTAAGATGAAAATTTGAAATCCATTTGAGAATGTGACAGTGTGGTAGTTCCACATTGGTCCCTGTCCCCTGGGAGCCACAGAGCTTCTGTTTCCCTCTCTTTTTCTCCAGAGAGGGCATTGTTTTGTAATCAGATCCGTGACAGATGTTTTTATTAGGATGAAATTTCCTACAACTTTGTATGAAATCTTAAATTTTTTGGCAATTTCAAGCATTGTATTGCCTCAAAACATTGATTGACTGATGAGTTTCTAGAGAAAGCTGTTTCTTTTTTGCCATTTTTGACCTAATATTGACCTTAAGACATGCCAGTCTATTGCATACTGTGGCAACTCAAAAATAAACACAAAGACAATGTTAAGCTTCATTTAACGAACCAAACAGCTTTCAACTGTTTGATATAATGGCAAGTGATTTTCTAGTACCAAATTAGCAATTTAGCATGAATACTGAAGGATAGGGTGTTGGAGTGATGGCTGCTGGAAATGGGGCCTGTCTAGATTTGATCAAAAATGACTTTTTTCAAATGGTGATGGTGCTGTTTTTTTTTTTTTTACATCAGTAATGTCCTGACTATACTTTGTGATCAGCTGAATGCCACTTTGGTGAATTAAAGTACCAATTTCCTTCTGAAAAAGCAAAATCTGTACATTATTCCAAACTTTTGGCCACCAGTGTATATATACACCGATCAGCCACAACATTAAAACCACCTGCCTAATATTGTGTAGGTCCCCCTCGTGCCGCCAAAACAGCGCCAACCCGCATCTCAGAATCTGAGATCACCATTCTGAGATACTATTCTTCTCACCACAATTATACAGTGGTTATTTGAGTTACCATCAACTTTGTCAGTTTGAACCAGTCTGGCCATTCTCTGTTGACCTCTCTCATCGAAAAGGCGTTTCCGTCCGCAGAACACCCCATCACTGGATTATTTTTTTTATTTTATTTTATTTTTTTATTTTATTTTTTATTTTTTTTGGCACCATTCGGAGTAAATTCTAGACACTGTTGTGTGTGAAAATAGCAAGAGATCAGCAGTTACATAAATACTCAAACCAGCCCTTCTGGCACAAACAAACATCCATGTGATTATCTAATCAGCCAATCGTGTGGCAGCAGTGCAGTGCATAAAATCATTCAGATACGGGTCAGGAGCTTCAGTTTATGTTTACATCAACCATCAAAATGGGGAAAAAATGTGATCTCCGTGATTTGGACCGTGGCATGATTGTTGGTGCCAGATGAGCTGGTTTGAGTATTTTTATAACTGCTGATCTCCTGGGATTTTCATGCACAACAGTCAATAGAATGGTTCCAAAAACAAAAAACATCCAGTGAGCGGCAGTTCTGTGAACGGAAATGCCTTGTTGATGAGAGAGGTCAACAGAGAATGGCCAGACTGGTCATCTACGGTAACTCAGATAACCGCTCTGTACAATTGTGGTGAGAAGAATATCATCTCAGAATGCCATTCTGAGATACAGGTTGGTGCTGTTTTGGTGGCACAATGGGGACCTACACAATATTAAGCAGGTGGTTTTAATGTTGTGGCTGATCGGTGTATGTGAATATATAGATCATTTGTTGTTTTCTGAGTCATTGATGATGTTTACAGAGTTTAACAATACAAATCTGTACCAACAATTAAAGCCTGATCTTGTACAGTACAAAAAAAAAAAACAACAACAAAAAATCCAGTAATACACACAAAGAGTACCTTTTAATGAAAGGAAATTGCCAATGAAAGCACAATGGATTGGATGGATTAAGTTTTAGAAAAATAGTGGGAAAAAGAAGCTGGCACTATAACAAAGGCAAAATAAAGGGACGTTACATATTGAATTTCGAACGCAAAAGCCTTGTCACCAGTTTGTGGAAAAATGACCATGGGACAACCCAAAAGGTAGTGAAGCTGCGAGGTGCGTCTCCTAACAAGCTCGACTGTTCAAAGGCTTTTTTTGTGCTCTGGAGAACATGAAAGATGTGTTTAAAAATTTAAAAGCCCGATCTGTTCCAGTGCTATGGAGCGGCAGAGGGAAGCAGATTTTCACATCATCGTAATTCCCCAGCCGCTTGCTTTGTAAATTAATTAAGATGTTTATGACAGCTGCTTGCACCTAATGGAATGCTTATAGACTTTTGTCATTAATAATTACTGGATTGCAAGGCTACTTCCTTTATGTGTTGCAGGAGACGTATGGATCTCTCTATGTCCTGCGGTTAACCTCTTATTTTCTTATGAGCTGGAGTTCACCACATACTTGAAAGCTGCATTGTAAGCATTTACACAGCAAGTCTTTCATAATGTGTATGTGTTTATGACTGTACTTGGTATAGGTCCATGTAAACATCTATTTAAGCAGTAGAATATGAGAGGGAGTGTGTAATCACTCATAATAATGCTGTAATAATGCAATAAAGAATGTTATTTGCAATATCACATTTCCTTGAGTAGTTCTATTGCTTGTATTATTTGCTTAACGTAATGCAAAAAGAAAATCCTGAAAAAGTTTTACTGTACCCACAGTTGATTCATTGTTATGCAATTCAATACCAATTTTGCATTCAGCCTAGATAATCAGTGGAATGATACATTTACATACACTTAAATCAAAAGTAAAATAAATAAAAAAATGTTTTGGTGCCTTTTAATCCATGTCTATTTGCTCTGAAACCACCTTTAGCAGATATCCAACTTTATCCTACGTCCCGTGATGCTTAGCGCGAAATGTGGGCGTTACTTCCGTTATCAAGTAAACACAGGGTGCGTTCCATTCAGAAGTGATCATCCCAATGCCCTATTCCCTTCTAACAATTTACCATCCACTGTGAGAGCTTTAAAGGCTAAAAGGCGTTGGGCTCAAAAATAAGGGTCATTCGGAACTACATTTTTAAGCCATTTTTATTGGAAATTCTGTTTGAAGCGATTTTACAGCATGAATATCATGACTGTTCTCCCTTCAAAGTGCCCTTCAGAGGATGATTTATCTTGTTTGGAATGCAGGGACAGTTGTTGTTGCAGCGTATGTCCATTCATTCTTTTGTTGTAGTACTGGGATTTTGAGGAAAGGGTGTCTGATTTCATGATGACATACGTACATCAGTCACTATGTCAGTGTGTTACTGTATGATAATAAACTGCAAAAAATTCATAAAGACAAAGATAGCGCAAACAAAACTGGTGCACTGTTTCTCCCAGATGCAGTTGGAATTTAATCTAAGCACAAACACAACATTTCGAGCAAAATTATCCGTAGTTTTTGTGGGGTACCTATGTTAGTTCAGCTTCAGAAGTGTGTGCTTGTCATCTTGTCACCCTGAAATCAGAGAGACACACTGAGGAAGAGCTGTGAAGTTCTCGTCCTTGGATATGTAATCGCTTTTTCAAGTTGTCCGATCGGACCGTAACTTCCTTTTAAATCCGCATGCAAGTTTAAAATTTTGTTCAGCGGGCTGCGGATAATTGACAGGTTAGAGGTGTTGCTTCGCTGCTATCTGGGATGCATCAGGACGGCGTTTAAATGTGATGTGGCCACATGCTTTTTTGACTACCTCTGTATGTGTTTTTTGTGATCCAGTACTATATGTAGCACTGATCATTTGCAATCAGACCATCCGAAACGCATCTTTATAACAGCTGTAAAGAGTCTAAATTGACTGCAGCTGGAGCTAGCGAATGCTATAGAACTGCTTCTGGCAGAAGTCACACCCACATTTGTTTCTCCAGTAAGATCCCCCAGGAAAAATGGGGATACACATTTTAAATTTAGTAGTAGTAATGTACAACACATTAATGTACAACATGGGATCTTTAATTAATTACCATATTATCCAAAATGTGTATGCTTAGTATTTTTATTCTTTAATGCACTTAAAGCAGTAGAATGTATTGAGGCTGGAGAGGTTTTATTAACAAAATAACATACAGTATATGACATATTTGGAGGTTAGTGTATGAATGCAAAGAGCAACCTGCTTTCCTTAAAAAAAAAAAAAAGAAAGAAAAAAAAAAGAAAAACTTTAAATGTCAGCCATGGAGCCGCCCTCGTGAAGTACCATAGTGAGCTAAAGTACATGGTAAAACATTAACGAGATTTGGGACCCACTATGCTAGGAAAAAGAAAACTAGATTATGCATATTGTGTTTGTTTTGCGAGCTCTGTGCAACAGAATGACACAGTTTTAGGAATCTTGTGTGTAACACATACTGTACTGTAGTTTATAGAATTTGCATGGTCTCTTTTTATCATAGACTTTAAGACATCATTCAAATTAATTTGTAACTTTTAGTCGCTGTCTCTTGGCTTTGAGGCCAATTAGCAGGTGTATGACCTGAAAATTTTGTTTTTCTCTTCCTGAGAAAACAAATTAGACATATTGATGACTCATCTTGAACCCAGTGGCATATAAAAGATTTTGTCCAATGAAATACTTACTGAATATACAAACGGAGTGACTATTTGCACTAGATGTAAATAGCACCTGTCACCCAGTGCGGATATTTGCACACCAATAGGCTGGTGGAAACAGATCAGCTGAAGACAAACTGCACCCCTAGTGTCGCTGCAGTGACTGTAACGACAGTGTGCATGTATTTATTTTCGACGAACGACCTAGGTTAGAGTCTGCCTCTTGTTTCAATCATGTTTCCTTTCTCCACTCTTAATATTTATGTCTTGGGTGAGTAAACAACTTAGCAACAAACCCGAACACCTAAGCAACCATATAGCAACACCCTGGCAACCACCCACAAACCCTTGCATTGATAAAGCGACTTTTGTACGACTTTTGTATGTTGAATGTTTACAGATCTTGCTTTTTTCAGTTATACAATATTCTTTTAGTGAGGAGATGCAAGTTTATGTATTGTTCCTTTGCCGCCAACCTCATTAGCCCCCCACATCACACACACCCAAATAATTGCAGGATATTGAAGCAGTAAGCCTGAACCCCGTTGGCTGGAAAGTGACTACTCTGATTGACTCCCCTCTGTTACAAGAGACCCTTTGATCTTCACAACACACTGGGAAGAGAGCTGGCCGAGCTCTCAGGTTTTAATTATGAAAAACATGAAAGATAGATGCAGAACTAAGTGCAAGGCATGACTGCGGCCGTGTTCGGTAGCTACGAGTAAATTCATGTATCTTGCAAACATCTTGAGAGATCCTCTGATATTCCCTCCCTGCTCCTGGACCAGGGGATATGCAGTAATTCTGTGACATGTAATTCATCTAATAGGAGGCTTTATTACCTGAGAGGTTTCCTGGGGCAATTAGCTTTATTGGCCGGTGCAGGATGTGGACAGGGTGGACTCTCTCTGGTCTTTCTTCTGGTTTCACCATTGCATTTTCTGCAATTCACTGAGCTAAAACCGGAATTAAAGCATGCCATATGTAAGTGGAGCGGTGCAACAGCAATTTCCTCCCCACTCACAAAGCATTTTGTAATCACTGGTCTCCAACTCTGCTCTGGGTTTTCCATTTCTTTCTCCCCGCACCATACATTTGCATATCAACACACTAAATACCATTCAAAACAGCTTATCAACACCCTAGCAACCGCCCAAAATACAATAGCAACTGCATAGCAAAAAAATCAAAACATCTTAGCATATGCATAGTAAAACCCTTGCAAACACCCATTACACCCTAGCAACCACATAGCAACACTCTAAGTACAACTCAAAACAATTTAGCCAACACCCTGGCAAACAGCAAAAATATCCTAGCATCATGGCAGAGACTTTTAAATGTCCCTGTGGATTTGCGTACGGTACACTTGCATATTTGACTTGAGCACACACTCGCCAGACAAGACCGAGTGTCTGACCGGTACTATAAGGGATGTTTAATTCATTTGCACTCAACCTACTATATTAAAATTCTCTCTGCTTCAACATTGGAAAGTTGTCTGAGGGAGGAAATGCAGAAAGAACGAAAGGAGGGGGTGGGGTAAAGAAAAGGTGAAATTAAAGTGTGAACAGTTCAAGTGAAATACTCAGGGAAGCGTAGTAGATAGCGGCCTTAGATGTGGTCGGCATTGGAAAGTATGACAAACCATTCTCCTCAGGATGATGTTAACGTCAGAGTTCAGACATTCAGTAGCATGAGAGATGAAAGAGAAGATGTGCAAGTGCTTCAGCTGCAGTCCACACTGGCATGTTGAACTGAAGTTGATAATCTGCTGAGTTTTTTTTTTTTTTTTTTTTGCACTGACATTTTGAGATGAATCAACAGCAGTTTACCATCTTAGGAAACTGAGGGATGGAATTTTTCGTCACCTTCATTATGAGTCAGAAACCATGCTGACAAAACTAGATTAAACCAGCCTAAGCTGGTTTATTTGTCTCCTTGCCCGGTCAGGCTGGTATTTTGGCTGGTTTTAAAGGGTTTGGGGCACCTTTCAGCTGGTCTGGCTAGGAGACTTGCTGAAGACCAGCTCTCCTAGCTGGTTTAGACTGTTTTCTTCAGCAGCAGTTGAAAATAAACAGCAACAAAAAAACAGCCTAAGTTGGTTTGCTGGTCTATTCTAACCTTAACTAGTCTTCCATGTTGGTCAGGCTTGTTATATGTTTGGTTTTATTGGGGTTTTGAGCACTTTTTAGCTGGTTTTGCTGGCAAACCAGCTGGCCTCCCAACTAATCTCAAGTTTTGCCAGGCTTGGAAACCATCTTAAACCTTCTAAGACCAGTTTAAATCATCTAAGATCAGCAGACCAACTGGTTTAAGATGGTTTAAGCAACAGAGACTGGGCTCCAAACTTGCTGGCAGTACCAAGAGCCAGTGACTGCTTAGATAGTCTATGGATGCAATTGAAGACCATGTGACTTCTTGTTGTGGTCAGTTCGTTCTGACAAACATAATTTCTGCTGCATCAGTGGGTGCTACTGCTAAAATGAGCACATTTTGATACATAAATTATCACTGTTCATGATGATAGACTGCAATAAGAGGCCTTTCTATTCTTGTGTTGGCTACCCATGCATATTATAGCGCTGTTTGTTATCTGCATAACTGAGGAGAATTTACTAAAATACGATCATCATTTAATCACCACCTTGTTCAACAAAAAAACGCTGATCCAAGAACACATCTTGGTTAAATCACGGTCACCCGTAAAAGTAGTCCATAATACATTATACTGTATAATGTTTCAAAATAGTGCTATATTATAAGCCTTCAAAGGACATACACTAGCGTTTTGACAGAATGTTTGTTTTTGGCTCATCTATCTCTTTAATTCATATGAAAAGTGAAAGACTGGCTTTGTTTCAGCTAAAATACAACAAATCTAACATCTTGATCACACAAGCTTTAATTAATTAATTTAATTAATTTTTTTTTTTTTTTTTAATTTTCTTTATTTATCACACATTATACATTTGCACATATACAGTGAAATTCTTCTTTTTCACATATCCCAGCTAGGCTGGGGTCAGAGTGCAGGGTCAGCCATGATACGGCGCCCCTGGAGCAGATAGGGTCAAGGGCCTTGCTCAAGGGCCCAACAGTGGCATCATGGCGGTGCTGGGGCTTGAACCCCCGACCTTCTGATCAGTAACCCAGAGCCTTAACCGCTGAGCCACCACTGCCCCTAGCTCACATACGCTTTCCCAGTGCTGGCTAGTATGCTTGACAAATGGGCATCTGAAATAGCTCTTGGCTCTTAAGAATGGTAAATGTTCCTCAATATATATTTATGGTGTTTTTTTTAAGTCAATCTCATGAGCTGTAACCACAGACCACAACACCACAATTTTCTTCACACACACACACACACACACACACTGAAAGATTGCATATACTCTCATGTCCGCAGTTGCTTAATGCGGGCCCAATCTCTGCCTGAGGAGATGACTTTGGTTTGTTAAATAAATAGATAAATAAATTCATTAAATTATTTTGCTTTTCCTTGAACACTCCCCTTCCTGAAGGCAAATTTAGCTTTTCATCATAAAATAAACACTTTTGAGTATTATGCAAGCTCTACATGGAATGTAATTCTTAGCATGGGAAATATTAGCAAATAAGAAATATCCATACATTGCAGCACAGACTGAAGATATTTTGTTTTTACGAATGTTGCTCGATTGGCAATTTCAGTAGAAATATTTTGTGTCACCAAGGCCATGGTCAAGTGTGTTTTTCGTGGTGGTCTGTTGGAGAAGGGAGCTTTGTTTATGATGATGGGCTCAGGTTTCATGTGGAGCTCAGTCAGGGATCATGGACAGATTAAAGAGGAATGGCAACAGTGGAGTGTGGGAGAGGACAGGGGTCCACCGACCCTTCAAATCTAAATGCTATCAGATCATCTGAGTGAGAAAAAGATGCTTATATTGTCCGCATTGATACCCTTTTCCTTCGACATGGTACCAGTACCTATTCTGGAAATGTTTCTTACGTTTTCTCTGAAGAAATGGTGGTTCTGTGTCAGAAAAACTGGTTCTATACTGGACCCTTAAACATGTTGGTCTCGAAAAAGGAATCCGTAACATTATTTGCCCAATGAGCGGAAAAAATGTCCTCACCATTGTTCAAGTTTTCAGAACAACAATAACTCAAGACAAAACAACAGCAACGCAAAGTAAAACTAGATCAAAACAACCGGAGCGCTCTCATTAAAATAAACTAAGTAGTACTGTTAACATCCAGTAAAGTGTGATTCAGTGCACATTTAGTTGACAGACACCCTGTTTCAATTGTTGTCACTTTGGAACACTACTCCAGCCACTTTATTTTTCCTGTCAATTTATTTACAATTTTCATATGTGTTAATTAATTGAGGTTGTTATAGATTTAAACTACTTCTAGCCATTAAATCACACTAGCTTATGATGGTATAAAAACACTTTTAATTAGTTTTAGATGTAAAAATATTTTAATTTCAAAACTAGGAGGAAGTAACTTGGAGGAAGACTTATTACTTAAAGTTTTGTTACGTTACGTTGTGTTGGCAGATTCCCTGTCGGAATACAGACTCTGGCATGAGCTCCAGTACCATTTTGGTGGAAAAGAGTTCTGAGTTTAACTTTACTCGGCAACACCAAACCCTTGTACGTTTGCATCTGCCAAAGCAAGCGTAGAGTCAGCATTCCAAAGAATAACTATGCATTATCTGTATTTTCCTGTGATCAGCTGGTTACTCTACTCTCACATGAGCGCCTCTAAAGACTCCTGCGTCTGGCCCTGTAATGGTTGTGCTGCGTTGCGGGACAGATTTGGCGTAATCATCGTTTGTTTAAGCGCTCAGCTGAATGAGCTTCTGTTGTGCTGCATCTTAGTAATAACAATGCCGCTTATCGTCCGGACTCCCTGCAGTACAATTAAATTTATGTCAGAGTCTCCAATCTGCCAGCCAGCCATGCCTACTGTTCATGTGCCCTTCCTGGGCCTACGTCAATCCTCTTTGCTGCTATTCATTATTCACCAGCTACTAAGCAATATTAGGGACTTACCTGGAGAGTCCTGAGCCTTTGCTATGGAGGATCCAGTTGAGTTCTGTATCTCCAACCTCTGCAGGATCTCCAACCTCTAAACTGACTCTCGGATTGTCTGTCATCTCTAGATCAGGGTCCCCAAACTCAAATTATCTGGGCGCCAGGTAATTACTAAAATGCAAAAAGTGGCTTATGGGCTGGTAGTTTGAGATCTCTACTCTGGATAAAGTAATTTCCTTTCAGAGATTTTCCTCTACTTGCTTACTGTGTGGTCTTCTGTTTCATGCTCCCCAAAACAAACTTCTGTTTCCCATCATGTTCTGCTTTTCACTGTGACACTACGACTGTGTAATTTCTACGTCCTCTAAAACTAATTTGGATGTAAATCTGCTATTTGTGGAGATGTGAGATGGTGAATCATTCAGTAGGAACCTGTGGAGCCAGCCACGGTGGCTTGATTTTAGTTAAAACCAATTAGAAATGACCAGAAATAACAGCGCCTAGAGATGAACAAGTCATTTTTCTCTTGAAAATCCCTGGAGAACACGAAGACTCTCCAAGGATTTCCTTAAGTGTTTTAGTATATTAGGAGGGGAGATGATGAATATCATCAAGCTTTTTTAATCACTGCATTTTGCATTTGAAAGTTTATGAAGGATAATAAGGCTAAGTGTGTCAGAGCAAAACGGGCAAGAGAATGTTGGAATGACTTTGACAGAATGAAACTTGGATGAGATCCATCCTCTGGTCTGACTGAATACAATTTGTACTATGTAAGAAGGTGGTAAAGCATAAAAATGCATGGTATATGAAATTAATGAGTTTGCATATGCGAAGGATATCACAACTTTCCATTGCACATATATTTCATGACTTCAGAATCATTTATGGTTTCCATTAAATGGGCTATGTGTGGAGATAAGATCAGTACCGTTTTTATATAGATCAACTGGTTATCTGAAGATCCTCACTCTCTCAAATCAAAGTTAACCTCAAAGTCAGATCAACTACATAAGAATGCCAAAGACGGGATGGCAGCACTACAATAATGTATTACTGTGTGTGTGTAGTTTATATATATATACACACACACACACACAACCGGTCAAAAGTTTTGAAAAACTTACTCATTCTTTATTTTATATATATATATATATTATTATTATTATTATTATTATTATTATTTATTTATTTTTATTTTTTTATGTTTTTTCACATTTTAGAATAATAGTAAAGCCATCAAAACTATGGAATAACATAAATGGAACTATGGGAATTATGTTGTGACTAAACAAAATCTAAAATAAATCAAAACTGTGTTAAGTGTTTCAAAACTTTTGACCAGTAGTGTGTGTGTGTGTGTGTGTGTGTATGCATATATATATATATATATATATATATATATATATATATATATATATATATACACATACATACAGTGCTGGCCAAAAATATTGGTACCCTTGGCTGTGAAAAAAAATCTGCATTGTTTAGCCTTTTAATCTTTCATTCAAAAAATTCACAAAAATCTAACCTTTAATTTAAGTAAAACTATTGAAAGAGGGGAATATCTCATCATTATTATTATTATTATTTAAATTTTTTTTTTTGTTTGTTTGTTTTTTCAAAACATGTTGGCCATAATTATTGGCACCCCTAGAAATTCTTATGAGTAAAATATATCTGAAATATATTCCCATTCATATGTGAATTTTTTTTGTGCACTTGGGTGACTAGGAACATGAAATTGTTCAGCCATGACTTCCTGTTTCACAGGGGTATAAATATGAGGTAACACACAGGCCAAATTCCCTTAATCATCAATCACAGTGGGTTAGACTAAAGAATATAGTTTTGATGTGCGACAAAAGGTTGTTGAGCTTCACAGAATGGAAGTGCTTTTAAGAAAATAGCCAAAATTGAAAGTGCCCATTTCCACCATCAGAGCAATAATTAACAAGTTACAATCAACTGGAGATCTTAAGAATCGGTCTGGAAAAGGACATGTGTCTATATTGTCTCCACACACAGTAATGAGGATGGTTCAAGTGGCCAAAGAATCCCCAAGGATCACAGCTGGAGAACTGCAGAAATTAGTTGGGTCTTGGGGTCAGAAAGTCTTAAAAACAATGTCAGACATCATCTACATCACCACAAGTTGTTTGGGAGGGTTTCAAGAAAAAAATCTCTGCTCTAATCCAACAACAAACTCAAGCATCTTCAGTTTGCCAGACACTACTGGAACTTCAAATGCGACTTGGTTCTATGGTCAGATGAAACAACAAAAGAGCTTTTTGGCAGCAAACACCAGAGATGGATTTGGCGCACACAGAGATGAAGTAGTACCCAATGCCCACGGTTAAATGTGGTGCTGGATCTTTAATGTTGTGGGGCTGTTTTTCTGCCAGAGGTCCTGGACATCTTGTTCGGATACATGGCATCACGGATTCTATCAAATACCAACAGATAAAAATCTAAACCTGGCTGCCTCTGCCAGAAAGCTAACAATGGGACCTGGTTGGATCTTCCATCAGGACTAAGATCCAAAACAAACCTCAAAATCAACACAAAAAATGGCTCACTGACCACAAAATCAAGGTTCTGCCATATCCATCCTAGTCCACTGACCTGAACCCCATAGAAAATGTGTGAGGTGAACTGAAGAGGAGAGTCCACCAACATGGACCTCTGAATTTGAAGGATCTGTAGAGATTCTGTATGGAGGAATGGTCTCAGATCCCTTGCCAGGTGTTCTCCAACCTCACTTGTCATTATAAGAGAAGACTCAGAGCTGTTATCTTGGTAAAGGGAGGCTGCAAAAAGTATTGAATAAAAAGGTGCCAATAATTATGGCCAATGCTTTTTTGAGAATTTTTTTTTTTTTTTTATTTTTTTTTTTTATGAAAGTTCAAAAGGATAAACAATGCAGATTTTATTTCACAGCCTTTTTTGCTCATATTTACCAAGGGTGCCAATATTTTTGACCACCACTGAGTGTTTGTGTGTGTATATATATATATATATATATATAGGAATAACTAGGGGTGTTCAGAATGGAAAATTTTTGCTGGATCTGTCTTTTATGGAATATTATATGTTATTTTTTTAATAAACTTATTTTCGGAAATAAGGAATAGTTAGCTCAAAATGAAAATGTATTTATCATATTGTTCTAAACTCATTAAGACTTTCTCCAGTGGAACACAAACGGAGAAGTCTGAAGCATTTTGGTCTTGTTTTCTATGCAGTGAATGTGAATGGGGACTGAGGCAGTCAGTCCCTAAAACTTATGCTTAACATCTGCTTTTGTGTTCCATGCAAGAAAGAAAGTTATACAGGTTTGGAATAACGTATTGACTGAATTTTCATTGTTTGGGTGGACTATCCTTTTATGTTTTTTTATTATCTAAGAAAGTACAGTACAGTACTTAGCTCTGTATTGATAACGTCTCGGTTACGTGAAACGTAACCCTGGTTCCCTTTCGTAGGAACTCAAGCTGCATAATGAACATCAGGGCGCTCTGTGAAAGGCTTGCCTCCTTCGGAAATTCAGTCAAGCCGTGTGCTGGCGCAGGTCACGTGTCTGTCAGCGGCATGCGGCCGTGTGACTCGTGGGAGGCCGGCGCGGATGCCGAGGAGATGGGAGCTGAGCATCAGGCCGACCTTCGGTTTTCTCTGTCACTCTCCCCAGATTCGACTAGACATTCTCCCTTGGAGTTTACATGTGGGCATTTTCGTCCTAGCCCTGAGGCCCGCACAGCGGTTTCCTTTGGCTCTGAGGATGAGGATGCCATGTCTATGGATCTTGCCGGCGATCAGGCCGAAGCCTTGCCTCTTAGCGGTCAGATTTCCAGACCTTTGGTAACTTATATGGAGTTGCTGGAGGTTATTACATGTGCAGTGGAAAAATTGCACCTGGATTGGCCGGATGAAGCGCAGTCGGAGGATCGTAAATCGATCTTGGACAATTGTATTTTGTGGGCCATTGTGCAGGTACACCTCGTAGGCCGCTTCCTTTTTTCCCATGGACCTCCAACATGAGATTTAGAAGTCCTGGGATCAACTTACTCTGCCAGGATCACAAAACAATTGGCCTCAGAATTTTCTAATGTGTGTCGAGTTTCCGACCTCAGATATACTTTGGTCCCGGCGATGGAAGAGACACTAGCTGCCCATCTCTCTCCTTCTTCTGTGACCACATGGAAATTGAGGCCTACTCTTCTCTCGAAGCTGTGCAGAGTTACATTGTCCTTATTGATCAAGGCCTACCAGGCTTCAGGCCAGGCGGTTTCGGCTTTGCACATGCTGGCGGTTTTGCAAGCCTCCCAGGCCCATTTTATGAGAGATTTAAATGAGGGAGCTGGACTGGATGCTCATGGAATTGCGCCGAGCTTCTGATTTGAAGAGCTACCAAACATATTGCTTGTGCAGTTGGTCGGAATATGACGGGCCTTGTGGTGGTGGAACGCCATCTGTGGCTTACACTTACAGACATTCATGACAAAGACAAGGCCTTTATAATGAATGTCGCTGTGTCACAATCCAGCTGTTCAGTGATGTAGTCCAGTCGGTGGTAGAAAAATTCAGCGCTGTGAAACAGCAGAATGCTGCGTTCCAGCACATGCTTCCTCGCAGAGAGAGAGAAAAGCCCACTGCATCTCTGGTGCATTCACATTCGGTATCTTTGCAACGTCCCACCAGAGAGCCGCATAAGGCACCGGACACAAATTTTGCACCCCTTCAGAAGGATTGGGGTCCTTGTTCCTTCCGGCCATCACAGCACGTCCATGTAGGCGTTTGGATGTTGAACCGGCCCCTTTTAAGTGGCCGACAGGACACCAGATGCGAGCCTGATGGACTTGCAGTGAAACGAAGGGTGAGCCCCCATTCGGTGAACGAAACTGGACTGTACAAACTTATTTTTGTCATTCCTGTTTGCTCTTCAGACAGCATCGGGTTGAGTTTTCAGTTTTTTATGCCTCATACACCCGACAGCCAGAATGTAGCTCAGTTTCCCCCCTCAGCTTGCTCAGCTTGCTCCACAAATCTGAAGAAGCTTCGGCAGAGTGGAAGTGGACTTGTTATCTTTGAGTGAGATGTCACACTGTCCCCTCTGGTTTTCCCTCTCGCCCCCGGCACCGCCGGGCATCGATGTGTTGGCATATAAGCCTGTTGGTGGCACCATTTTGGCCATCTCAGGTACTGTTTATGACTCTGGTCTCTCTCCTGGAGGAAATCCTTGGGCATGTCTCCAGTCAGAATAGACATGCTGTCTCAGGCACAGGGCAGCATTTAGCACCCCAGGCCAGACTTGTGTAAGTTATGGGTATGGCCCCAAAATGGGGCACTCTTTTGAATGATTGGTTATCCCCCGCTGTGGTTGATACCATTCTGAATGCTAGAGCTCCATCAACTAGGAAGCTTTATATGTTCAAGTGGCGAATTTTTGCTTCTTGGTGTACAGTGCGAGGTGAAAATCCAGTTCACTGCCCAGTCGGTACAGTGCTGGATTATTTGCAAGAGTGTTTTTTGGCCAGGGTAGCCCCGGCAACACTTAAAGTCTATGTTTCCGCTATAGTGGCTGAGCATGCGCTTATCAATGGAGTCTCGGTCGGTAGACATTATATTGTCTCTCGTTTTATGCGCGGGGTATGCAGGCTTAGACCTTTTCGTCCCATCTGCGTTCCCATATGGGATTTATCTGTTGGTTTATGGGCGCTCTCGTGTGCTCCGTTTGAGCCCATGGCAACAGTTGCTGATAAGTTTCTAACTCTTAAAACGGCCCTGCTAGTAGCATTGGCATTGTTTAAAAGGGTTGGCGATTTGCATGCCCTGTCGATCAATCCCTTATATATGGTTTTTGCGCCAGGGTGTTCAAGAGTGGTGTTAAGACCTCATTTGGGCTATTTGTCCAAGGTCGTGTATACATCATTTAGCTCGCAGACTATTCATTTTCAGGTTTTCTATCCTCCCCCATTTGAGACGGAGGAGCATGAAAGATTGCATATGCTTTGCCCAGTTTGGGCTCTGCAAGTTTATGTTGATCGTACTAGCCAGTGTCGTAAGTCAGAGCAGTTGTTTGTGTACTTTGGTGGCCGCAACAGGGGTGTTTTGGTGTCCAAGCAAAGATTATCTCATTGGCTTACTGATGCAATTTCAGGTGCTTACAAAGCATTCGGTTTACCTTTGCCTTTGGGTATTCAAGCCCATTCTACGAGGATAATGGCATCCTCATGGGCTTTGGCTAGAGGTGCATCCTTGAAGGACATTTGTATGGCAGCAGGGTGGTCCTCTCTGCATACATTTGTTAGATTTTATAATCTGGATGAGGGTTTGACTCCTACTTCCCAGGTTCTCTCTGTTGGATCAGGAGTAAACTCATAATTTTCTCTGTTTTATTCAGATGCTTTAGCTCACTTGTGCACCGCTATTTGCTTGCCACATGGGCGTAGACAGTTGGCAGCTACTGGCATGGCTTGAACGTATATTCTTCCCAGTGCGATTATGCAGCTCAAGTTCCTTCGAAATGGAACGTCTCAGTTACATGAAACGTAACCCTGGTTCCCTGAGTGGGAATGAGACGCTGCGTAAGCTGGCCATACTATCAAGCAGCTGCATTGGCTCGTACCTTCCTGCAGAAAATCCTGCTAAAACTCGATGGAGCCTAAGAGAATGATTTTATGGAGCCTGTGACAGCTCCCTAGGGGTGTCGGTTAAGGGCCACAAGCCAATAAATTGGCATGATTGTACAAGAGCTTCAGAACATGTGACACTCAGGGCGTGTCCCAATGCAATTACACTGTGTCTCATTCCTAGACAGGGAACCAGGGTTATGTTTCACGCAACTGAGACATTATCAATACAGTGCTAAGTATTGTACTGTATGTTTAGACAGGACTTTACTGTACATTTTTCGATCTACAAAAAAATGTGTACTGCATGTTGTTTTCTGACAAACTAAAGATGCCTGTGTTTTTATAATTTAGAAGCCAGGATAAATGATTCATGAAATGTTATTCTCGGAGGTAGGAGAGGCATAATCATGTCTTTTGTTCATGCTAAAAACATAAATGAAGGAAAATCTCTTCAAATGTGTCCACAGTGGCTTTTAACAATTGTAGTATGTCACAAATTCCCTGTTACATCTAACCTGTTACAAGGTTAGTTTCTTAAGGCTCATACATACAAAGTGTGTGTGGGCAAAACTAGCACTTTAAATACAAGAGCCTAACAGACATGAGTCCTTCCAGACCCTGTTTTTGGTCATCATATGATGCGTATGATAAGTTTAGCAACTGTTCTTATCATATTACAATGCCTACTTAAAACCAGTGGTCTGTTTTACAATTATATTGTAGATTGACATTGAGTCCAGGAAATGTTCTTAAGATGTTTACCTAAAATCAATGGTTCACTCTTCAGTTATAACGTAGAATTATTTTGAGTCGAACAACTCTTCTTAAAATTTCACATTGCCTAGCTGAAACCAATAGTCCACTCTTCGTTTATATCGCAGAATGACGTTGGGTCCCTCCAGCAAATGTTTTTACCATTTTACGATGACTAGCTAAAACCAATGGTCCTCTCTTCGACAATAACATACTGTAGAATGGGGTTGAGTTCATCAACTGTTCTTTCCATTTCACATTGCCTAGCTGAAACCGATTGTCCACTTTTAGATTATGTCCCAGAATGGCAGTGAGTCCACCATCTGTTCTGATCATCTTATGTTGCCTGCCTAAAACCAGGGGAGTGAAAACGCTTTCAGGGGAGGGAAATGCCGTTCCAGTGTGGATGAGAGGCATAAATGTAGCAAAATCAATGCATTTGTAACTGAAAAATGTATAATCGTGGTTTTGGCCTCACTGAGTTATCAAATCACTGAGTTCAGGACCGTTTCTTACCATCTTAAGATGCCTACAAAAAACCGAGGGTCCACTCTTTCAACAACATGCAGAATTATGATAGGGGTCCACCAACCTACCCACCTCCACCTCTGACATTTTCTCCCACTTCTCCGGTGATGTTTGCACCAACTTGTGTCCTAATATAGCTGAGAGAGCCAATGTCCTCCCCCCTTCTGTCATTTTCAAAGACTGAACAAGACTGAGGATAAGTGTGAAGCAGCAGTTCAATGAATCAAGCGGTCTGACCAGCAGCAGTCATTTGGGGCGGGGCCATGGGACTAGCCTCACATTAGGAACTTCCTCGTCTGTGTGTTTCTGCCACAGGTTAAATGGATAGTTTCCATTAGCTCGGTGTGGGGACAGCTCCATTACGTGAAGGAGACTCTAACTTTGAATGTTGCAGAGTGCCGAACCCAGGCACAACACGTCAAGCTCCCCTGCCAGAGAGGCCCCAGTGACAATAACCATCAATGATAATCATTCCCTGTCAGGAGCTAAGGAAGCTGGAATTATGATGCATGGCCTGCCCTGCAGACCCAGATGCAGGGCTTGAGTGCTGTTAGCTCGGTGGGGGCAGAACCGCACATCCAGGGTCAAAAATTAAAGCTTGCAGGGAGACAAATGCAAGTAAAAACATTTTTGACAATCGGAGATGTGGTTTTGTGGTCACTGCTACTGCTCCAACGTATTGAATTGTGATGTTCATTTGGTAACCTGGGTTCAAATCCAGACCAGGTCATGTTCCCATCCCGTTTCCCTTTCACTCTTCCATTGATTTCCCATCCTCTCTTAATTGTATTTATCAGTAAAGATTTAACAAAAATGGATGTGCACAAATCAAATCAAATTGTCAAATTCCCACTGTCATTATTAAAATAAATTGTATATTAATGTACAATTTAACACTGGGATTGGGATAAGGAATAAAAGGCTCTGCCTGTTTAGGTAGATGTGAGATCATTTTTCGAATTCTCTTAAAAATGAGCATGACAAGGTTTTACCAGAAGAAGCTGGGCCCAGATCAGTGTGACACTGTCACCGTGTGTAGCCCATCTGCCATACAGACAGCTTTACCTGGCACAAATGCAGGCGGTTTGCCCCTCCATGGCAGATGTGCTAAAGGTTAACTTCAAACAGTTATCAGTGTGCTCAGCATATGGAATCTACAAAAGGGAAAAAAGCAGTGAATGATTGCCATGGACATGCTTAGAATATTTTCCAGGAAATAACCAGCAGACTCATATCAATATTACATATTATTAAAAATAATCAAGAAAGCAAACGCAACATGATAATTGAGAATATGTATATGGACAACTATTTGAATGTGGGCTAAATCAGTTGTATGACTCACCTGTACACATCAGAAAACATGACCTTTAGCTTGGCTGATGCAAAAAGCGGAAATTATCACGAGTAAGTCTTTAGCCTTGAGTTGACTTTCATGTCCACAACTGATAACAAGCATATTTTTATATCAGAGCCAATGTCAAATCTGAAAGCATAATTTCTTATGAATTTATTATAACTTCTGTTGGCAAAGTCACTATCTATCCATCCATCCATCCATCCATTAGGCATGTAACAATACACACATTTCACGATACGATGCATAGCCTCACGATACGATACAATACGATACAAGCAGCCACAAATGTTTCACTCAAACTTATTCAAGGAACCTGACCTCTGGCTTTACTGCATATGTACATAATCCAATATTATTCAAATATTATTTTGACACCAAAAGCAGAGAATTATAAGTCTCATGTAACCAAGTTTTTTTATGTTTTCCATCTTTTAATAAGCTGTTTTTTGATAGTTTTGAGCGTGTTGTTGTGCATGTTATGCTCAGTGTCAGCTGGGAGAGGTTGCTGTTAAAGTTGCTGTTGCTGTTTCTGCCTAGCAAATCCACCTATTTGCGCAGCACTGTCAGCATAAATAAAACCTCTTTTAATGCACTGTAGCACCGGGACATCACACAGTTGTTTGGCAAATTCAACACTGTACCGCTACAATACAACCTACTTGCTGTTTGCCATCGACCTCTCACCTATGTACTGTAAGTGTGTTGCTTTGTTTCCCTGTGAGCACTTTTCCTGTGTTTTCCTGCAGACTGTTCTGCAGCTCTCAATGTTGTGTTGCTTGGTTTTAATTACACTATAATGTGTTTATGTTCGTACGATACAAATGGTATTGAATCGTGAGCGTCATGTTGTACAATACAAATGGTACTGAATTGTGAGTGTCGTATCATACGATACAATATGATATGATGTGATTTACACCCGACTATCTATCAGTCAATCAATCCATCCATCCATCCAATCTCTCTGTCTCTCTCTGTCTGTCTATTATAATAATAACTATAACTATTTTATAATAAATTAATTTTGTGTCAGTGTGTAAATTTAGACATGCAACTTCTTGGGGTATATTTATTTTTCTGTCTGAAGAGATTCCCATTCCGTCTTTTTGTAGAGTGATCAGTTGCTAAATTTTCACTGCTCTTTGTAACAGCAATCCTGATGCTGTCCTTTGAAGAAGGCCATACAAGCTTTTTCTATCTGTCAAGGATGTATTCACCTCCAAACTGACCCATCACCCTGTCTTCCAGTGGAGCAGACATAACCTGGCAGGCTTCACTGGTGTCAGGGCCTAGACCCAGACCACCTCCAGCTCTAAATGCTGTTCACCCATTGGTTCCCTGGCCCCTTCCCCTTACACCCTCCAATCAGAGCCCTCTCAATGACACCTAGAGGAGGAAGTGGGCTCTCTCTCCATCCCTCCCCTCTCTCTCATAAAAACAGGCCATTTTTCCGAGTCCAGCATCCTCTTTTTGACAGTAATAATTTTCAAGCAAGTATATTTTTTTGTGTTAAGATTGGTTTCATATCTGTAAGTGACATTGACAGAAGAGCTGTTGTGTTTTGGGAAGGATTAGAGACAAATAGCTAATAGTGCTAAATAAAAAGGATGGGGATCACATGGAGAGAAAGGCAGGAATGGACAAGTACCGTATGAGTGATAGTGACTGAAGTTGGATCAAAGGCTGACGTTATCCTCGCAGTTTTCTCAAAGTTCATGATGCATCTCATAACCACAGAGCCCAACCTTTTTTGTTTCACGCTGTATGTTTCAGTGGCCATTTGTCACATGGTGGTGGTGAAGACAAATATGTGTTGTTTTTCCATATTGCCGTTTGTTTTTTGTGGATACTCCTCAGTTATACTTTCACCAGCACGTCAGCAATGCTGTCTCTGTAAATCTAACATTAAATCTTGTTGTTGTCATGAAGACTCAAGCTTTAAGTCAACATTAAATCAAAATTGTCCCTTTTTTTGTTAATTCATGTTCCTGATCTTTTTGTTCACATTTAAATGGTGCACATTATTCCAAAGGGAAAAAAAGTGTGTATACAATATACAATGGATTTAAAAAAGAAGATATACCATTGGTATACATCATGATGCTCTCAAGGGTGAACTTGATCTTCAGCCTCTATGTCCCAGTTAAAAAGATTCAAAAGTTAATGCCATCGGTGCCTCAAGAGGGAAGTAGTCCTACATCATCGACTGAAAACTTGCATTCGGACGTGACTCTATTCTGATATGGAACATCCACATTTCGCGATCCAATCAATTCCTGATGAATAAAAGTTCTGCTCGTCAATTTTTGTTTTTGTTTTAATAGAAAGCAACAGTCGCGTTCTGGAAGTAGAAATCCTATTATAATTTTTTTCTTCCATAGGCTAATTGATTTTAAAGGATAACTTAGAAACATTTGATGCCAGACCTACCGTGAGCTCAGAGGTTGTTAATCAATGGTATATGCTTCTGCTGAATCCATCAGAACTATTTATTTTTTTATTTTTTTAGAAATTGAGTTTAATAGCAGAATTCCTGGGAAAGAAATGCACTACCCATAATTCTAAAGAGAAATAATCCAACAATAAGAGAATTTCGACAAACAAAACAAACCATAAGAGCACTGCAGCGACTGCCCACTTCCATGATGCACTGTGAATGACGAAATATGTTCAGTTTCCCTAATTCTCATATTTGTATAAATCTTATTTTTGATTATTGATTATTGATTATTTAGCAGTTACAGTTGTGCTCAAAAGTTTGCATACCCTGGCAGAAATTGTGACATTTTGGCATTGATTTGGAAAATAGGACTGATCATGCAAAAAAAAAAAAAAAAAATCATTTTTTAAGGATAGTGATCATATGAAGCCATTTATTATCACATAGTTGTTTGGCTCCTTTTTAAATCATAATGGTAACAGAAATCACCCAAATGGCCCTAATCAAAAGTTTACATACCCTTGAATGTTTGGCCTTGTTACAGACACACAAGGTGACACACACAGGTTTAAATGGCAATTAAAGGTTAATTTCCCACACCTGTGGCTTTTTAAATTGCAATTAGTGTCTGTGTGTAAATAGTCAATGAGTTTGTTAGCTCTCACGTGGATGCACTGAGCAGGCTAGATACTGAGCCATGGGGAGCAGAAAAGAACTATCAAAAGACCTGTGTAACAAGGTAATGGAACTTTATAAAGATGGAAAAGGATATAAAAAGATATCCAAAGCCTTGAAAATGCCAGTCAGTACTGTTCAATCACTTATTAAGAAGTGGAAAATTCGGGGATCTCTTGATACCAAGCCAAGGTCAGGTAGACCAAGAAAGATTTCAGCCACAACTGCCAGAAGAATTGTTCGGGATACAAAGAAAAACCCACAGGTAACCTCAGGAGAAATACAGGCTGCTCTGGAGAAAGACGGTGTGGTTGTTTCAAGGAGCACAATACGATGATACTTGAACAAAAATGAGCTTAATGGTCGAGTTGCCAGAAAGAAGCCAATGCCACAAAAAAGCCCGGTTACAATATGCCCGACAACACCTTGACATGCCTCACAGCTTCTGGCACACTGTAATTTTGAGTGACGAGACCAAAATAGAGCTTTATGGTCACAACCATAAGCGCTATGTTTGGAGAGGGGTCAACAAGTATTGTATAAATAAATAAAAGACAGTTTTTTTGCATGATCAGTCATATTTTCAAAATCAATGCTAAAATTTCTCAATTTCTGCCAGGGTATGCAAACTTTTGAGCACAACTGTATATGAAAATATATTGTTTCTACACTTGTGATTAACAACTTTAAATCAAAAGTTTTATGTTTTTCCATCATTTTTAATTTTTGTTTGCATTCATTCCATCATGAAAGACTTTAAGTACACAGGCTTGTCTCTTTTGTCAGATTTTCAAATACTCCTCTGCTTCAAATTAAAGTTTGTAATGGTGATATACTTCCATATCTAAGATGGCCTAAAAAGTGGGCGGGTATCTCAAATATGTCACTTATCACAAGTAAAATGGGTTGCAAATGCCATTTCATGCTGACTTTAACAAATATTCAAGCTTTCAGCTTTTCACCCAGTAATCTACTAATGAAACCTTTCTGTTGATGACTTGCACTCAACGTTGCCCTCAAAAGGTATGAATGTTATAAATGCTCTAAATGGTATAACATTACCGAACCAAAATAAACCAAAATACTTTCTTAAAGCTAATAAATAGGCCATTAGACCATGGCCAATATTGTTGACTTTTCCCTTTTCCAGACAGATAATAAACCAAGACTGGAGCTACAACCTTCACTTTCTCTGTTTTGAAAAATTTAAGGGCGCACCAGGAAAGAAACTGGCCCAAATAAAAGTGATTGGATAAATGGCTTATTCCCTTGGACCTTTGTTTTATTTATATATATATATATATATAATTTCACACTGTTACACCAAAAATGTTACCTTAAAATCCCCATTGAATTTTTTTAATCCACGTGCATTAGCTTTTTTAGTCCATCTATATGCTAGTGTACACCTAAAAGTTTTACATTTATCTTCCTCCTCAGACCTCAGAGATATTGTTGACATATCCTGCATGGGATAAGTCAGTTGTTTAAATTTTTTGTCCATTCAAATAATCTCTAAAATAAGGAATGTTCCTCCCACTAATACCGCCTACTTCTGACTTGCAGTAGCAAGTACCAAGTACCAAGTAGCAAGTACCAGTTCACAGCTGTGAAAGTATATTGGATATTTTTATTATTTGTATTTTATTTTTTTTTAAGGGGGATGAGCCTTTCGATATCTCCTGCCCCAACTTATTTTTTTCAGTTGGAAATATGTCAAAACATGAACTTGCTAAAAAAAAAGATTATGGCAAGAAAACTGCACTTGTCAAGCAATTTTATAGGGTCTTTTATGTTGTGGGATACACTGGCTCTTAGAATATTGCCAGTGGGCTTAGCCCATGTCACTGATAGCCCTAGTTTGACGTCATATTTCAGTAACTGCTGTTAAGCAGACACTGAATGCTTTGTGATTTGATTGTAGGTGTGACTTACAGGAGGTCTATTGCTTGTTTTTGTCTTTTTGTAATGTTATAATCAGACAAGGTGCTTTCGGCGCTAGCATTGTAATTGCAAGTATTGGTTCTAGGTCCTTTCTGTGTTTTGTTGACATGCCCTCAGGTGTGACTGTCTCCACATGTGGATGCTTATTGGCTTTACCATCTTTACCTTGAATTCCTTTTTCTCTCAAAATTTGTCTGAAGCATCATTATCTCTGGCCAGACCCTTTTATTTTCTGTGGAATTATTGAATCATGTCAGCTTGATGTCACTTGAGTTTCAAATGCAAGCTGTAGAAAAAATAGCCATTGCTTCCGCATGACAAGGGGGGTCTATTAGTGCGCTCTGGCCAATAGAGCATGAGCGTGCTCAGTCCACATGGGACCCTCGGTTTCGGTAAATCACACACACATTCATACATGATGCAGTCGCATTAGTCATGCTTTATAAGGTCAGACATAAAGCTGCACCCGGCACTGGGCTACACTAACTGAACATATTCACAGATCTGCTTAGCATTCTGTGTGTGATTTTCTGTTCATTTCCATCACGTTGAGGTCAACTGTGACAGCAAAGCAACTGGCTGGTCAGTGTGACGGCAACAAACTGACCCGCCTGACCTTGCTTGGGCACAGCCTGTGGCAGTGCGAGGAAGCATTAGCACAGTCAAAGCTAGCTCTGGCCTTCGGTCAATGTTGCGGCTTAAAGCATCTCCGTTCCAATATGCTGTCAGCCTGCTTTGTATTTTACATTGCTTTCAGCAGTATTTAAAATTACCTCACTATAGTACATTTGTATAGTACAGTACAGTCTCATCATGAGAAAAATCCACACATATTTTGTAATAAGATTTTTTATAAAAGTATTTAATCTGTTTTTTGTTTGTTTTTTCTCTCTTGCAGGTATTTCAGTAACAAAGAAGACACACACTTGTGAGTAATACATTTTCTTCATAGGTCATAATAATAGTGTGCTATCAATCATTCTGTGAGGTCAAGAGACGAAAATTGTATGAACAACATTGTACGCTACAATTTATTCAACTTCTATGAGATGCCACATTGGACAACAGTGAAGCATAATGTGCAAGAGAGGTTCAAACTGATCGATTCTCTCTTTTAAACACATGTTCACTCATTTTGTGCAGTTTCGAATGCTATCCAATGATGATATTGTGATGTATCGTAATGTATTGAATTGTGACATGTATTGTGATATGTATCGTATTGTGAAGTGGTTGGCGATACCCAGCCCTACTATTGGATCTCTTTTGCACGTTTGCCACTGTTTCAGCCTCAATCCAATTACGACATTGTGATGCATAGTAATGAATTTAATCGTGTCATATGTAGTGCGATGACTATTATTAAATGAGGCAGTTGACAATATTCAGCCCTATTTTTAATGTTTAAATGGTTGAATGAGAAGACACTTGTTGGATTAGCATCGGCCAATATTTGTTCCGTTTGTGAGAGGCTATATTTGTTTTGAGCTTCAGTCAGCAAGAAATGTATCTAATGAGAAATTATCTTGTCATCTGTTCATCTGTCTGCATTCACTTGACTTGTTGAAGGGCTTCAGAAAAAGCCAGTTGTAGCTGTCTTCTCCATTCATCCAGCATAAAGGTGGATTGCTGGTCTTTCATCCTTTCTCGCAGGGCGCTACTGCTATCTTAATTACACTGCTGATCACCTCTCCTTAACTGAGGGAACCAAAATCAAAGAATGTTTCAAGTGATAGGGTTCAAAGCCACGGAGGCAGACCGGACTTCACTATTTAATCTCAATGAAAGAAATGCTAATGATGCATGTTAGAAATGAGAAAGAGGGAGATGGAGAGAAGGAGTTAGAGATTGAAGTGTGAAGATGACACGGAGAAGGCTGTGGACATAGGTCAAAGGGGCGTTGTTCGACAGAGAGAGGTTTCAAAAGACACATAATGTATAGAGGAAGGGTCTTGTTGGTTATGAGTAAATCTGACATTTTTATTGCTCATAATGTGCTAATGAATTTTGACGGCTTCAAAGTAAAAATTAACCCTATTTACTTCCTTAAAGTTGAAGTGTTTTATTTATTTATGTTATATTTTTATGGTATAAACTACAGTATATCCTATACAAGTTTTACTTTAAGTAAGCAATCCATAGGTTGAGTTCCCCAAAAAATGTAAACACTGTGGCTATATGGCGCTACCAGAACATTGCTTTATGTTTGCATGAGCTTCCCAACCAGCCAGACACAGAAATTTTGGCTCAACCAATGGTGTGAGTTTGAGGCAAGAATATTTGTTTTATCAGCCAATGGAAAATGGGGGAGTGTTCATCTAACCTTTTTGCAATTCAGTTTGGTGCTACTAGTGGCACAGAAAATCACATACTTCACATTTGTTTCTCATTATATATCTTATTTAACTCGGAAAAAGCGTCACATTTCGGAAACAAAATGTGTTGCAAATGTCTTTTCATGTTAAATTTTATGAAGAGATCAGTCGGGATTGGCTTAAGGTTTGTGGGGTGCATGCTGTGTTGTTGTGTTTTGGGAGGGGGTTGGGGGGCAGGGTTTGTGAAAATGTGTGTTTGAAAATCAACTGGGCCACATATGTAGCCATAATGGGTTCATGGAAGCAACTGAACTGGAGCGTCCTCCTTCACATGCTTACAAACACTTGCATAAACACACAAAAACACATACAGTATTTATGGCTAACCCCCAAAGCATTCTAATTACACATATTACCTACCACACATACTAGGGATGCACTTACATACAACTTTTTACTAATACCGATAGCAGAGAATTATTACTACTAGAGGTAGATCTACAGTATTTGTTTAACCAGTTATATGTTCAAACAATCTTTTTGGAACAAAAATCTATAATGAAAATTGTTGATAGTTTTTTTTTTTTTTAGGTGCCAAGCACTGAAAGTGTGTATGCACCAGTTGTATTTGTTAGTCGTCGTCTTCTTTGTCATCTTCTTCTTCTTCTTCTTCCACCGAAAGTCTATGGCAGCTCATCTAACTGTACAAAGGAAAGTTATGAAATGTGGCACACTGATAGAGGACAACTCTCAAATGCCACCACCTTTTGAACTTTTGAACTGTATGCTCTAGTTACAAAATCCTTTTTGTCCTGTGATTCCTTGGGTCAGGCTGAGTTTTGGGGTGTCTAACTCAATTCCTCTAGCACCACTAACTGTTCAAAGTTTCACACACATTTCGGCCTAGAACTTTTGAACTATGCAGCCTAGAAACAAAATTCTGTTTTCTTGATTCCTTGATTCTCTTGATTTAGCCTAAAATTATGAGGCTGATCTCTTTAGATTCCTTGGGTCATGTCAAGTATTACGATACCCAAATTGCCATGCTTCCTGTCTGCCATTTTGAACATAATTTTTAGAACTCCTCCTAGGCCGTATATCTGAATTGCACAAAATTTGTCATATATCGTCTAGGGACATTAATGATAAAAAGTTATCAAAAGCTTTTTGATAGACCCAGCAGTTCGAATGGCACACCAACGAACTAGATGTCAAATTGCCGAAAAGCATCTGAGGCTGTATCTCGGCAATGCTTTTTCTGTATTTACATGAAACTTTCTATATGCCATTATTGAAACACCCAGACCACACTGTATTAATTTGGTGTCAGTGCCACCTATTGTTCAAAAGTTATAAATAATTGTATTGTATTATAAACAATTTCACTTATTTTTTTCATACCGCTTTTCTTAAAATCACAATCAGTGATGTTCAGTCATACTTCTCTCTCATGCCTTTGCTCTGCTTGGCCCCATAATTGATGCTGTCATCTATATTTTATTATTATTATTATTCGTGTTCCCCTGTGGCCAGCGCTGGAGGAGTCTACAGTTAAAATGGCTTGGTTCTGCAGTTTAACAGCAGCCTCTAGATGTGAAGTAAAAACAATCACTGACTGACAATATTCATCCATACCAAGTTATCCTCACTTTAATGCAAATTTGGGTATTTTGATTAGATAAATCAATTATACATATACATACTGTATATATATATATATATATATATATATATATATATATATATATATATATATATACATACACACACACACACAGGATATACAGTATTGTTCATAGTCCCACATTATGCTCCAAATAAAAAATTATCAAAAATATTCCTGGTTATTATTGGAATTAGGGTTGCACAATAAACTGCATCTGGAATTGTATTAAATTTATACTCTATGACTATACCCGTCATTGCAAGGAAAGGCTAAGAAGGTTGTTTTTTTAAATTATTATTATTATTCAATAAATAGTTTTTTTTTTTTTTTTTAAACCATCGGCTAATTAATCGTTTATTGTCCTTTTCCACCACCTTAGTTATTTTATCACCAAAATCCACTATTGTCAATCTCTAATTTTTCCTGATATTTTTTTAAATGTATTTTTAATTTTTTTAGGGCCGATTATCGATATGAATGATGATATAAACCTCTATTCCTTGGTCTGTTGACATAAATAAATAAATGGTTCACAATGAAATTTCAAATCAAATAAATAGAAAGTTACATCAAATAAAATTAAACAGTTTCATTTACAGTAGAAAATAAATTCTAATTGAATTGAATTGAATTATCCCAAATATTTATATTTTTTTCCAATATAAGCCCAATATGATCAATATTGATATTTAAAAATGGCTAATATTTGCTTAACATAATATATTAATCAGATATTATGCATTTCTACTACATACATATTACACACAAATACTCAGTTAAATAGTCTACGTTATAATCACGCGCACACACACACACAAATCCATTGCTCTAGCCCTATCAGTCTTAACCACACACACATGCTCATATTTGTTTTTTCTGTTATGCTGGGAACTTTCCATTGTCTGCTGTTGTTTTCATTTTGAGTTTATAATATTTCCTATCCCCTAAACCCTACTCCTAAACCTCCCAGAAATATATTTTTTATTTTTATTTGTACATTTTAATGAAAAAATTTACTGTTTATTAAGCCGTTTTCTCATCATGACCATTGGCTGGTGCCTACAATGTTGGTGATTTCAGGTTTTACTATCCTTGTGGGGACATTTGGTCCCCACAATATAGCCAAAACCTGACCCACATATTCCTTGCAAACTCTCTCTCACACACACACATCACACAGACACATCAGGCTCATCTCTCTACTCTTGCCTGAATGATCAAAACCGTGGAAGCGAGCCGCCGGTCCCCTCATCAATATAAATTACAGGGCAGCTGTTGGCTAGCAGGCACACACTCGCTCCCTCTCGGCCTCCCCTGGCTGCATGCTCAGACCTAAATAAGCCCTAGCACTTTCTGGAAGAGAATAGATACTTCAATTCTCCTCTTTATGACCCACTATTATGGCCATCTCTCTGACCAATTGAATGCCATTCTGAAGTGCCACAGAAATAAAGCCAAGCTACGGCTAAGTGCTATGGCCAGAAACGAATGTTCGTTTGAATTCACCTTAAACATGACAACAGATTAATTGGTAGTGGTCAATCCATAGAGACATGTTTTTTTTTTTTTAATGGCCGATGCCGATATCTAGCTGGTTGGCCGATATAATGACAATATGTGCAAAATACAACGAAATGATTATGATATGTTCCCAGAAATCATTTAAACATTAAAAAAGGATTTTTTTCCCATCCATTTTGTATCCATTCACAAGGCTGTTGGTAGATTTTAGAATTATTAATGTGAGGGACTAACACTTAATTGGCCTATGCAGCATAATTATCAAATACTGTCAGTATTGATTGAATACAAATCATTTGTTTAATAATTAATTATTTGTTTAATTTAAAATTATTAAAATGATTGTTTTTGTCGGAGCCATGGCCTTGCAATTAACGAACATGCTCTGACGCATTGAGCCATGGTGCTCATACAGGGGATGTGAGTTCAAATTCACCCCCTATAATTTCCTGTCCTCTTTCAGCTGTCTACCTATCAGAGAAGTGCAAAAATATATGCACAAAAAGTTCTACTTTTAAACAAAATGAGTGAACAAATGTAACATTTTCAAATTGCAACATTTTGAATTTCTCTGGATTTTTGTATCGCTGGAAGTGACTTAGGTGTGTTTGTCGCAGAACAGTTTCTTGCATTACAAAATCTAGTTGCAGTGTAACGAATGGAACAGAATGCAGTTGTCTTGGCACTTTAAACTTGATACGGTGTCTTAACAATGCTACACTCATCTCACTAGATTCTGAAAAAGCAGTGAGATGTAATGCAAAGGTGAAAGGCAGAAAAATAATTTCAAAACAGTGCAGATGTATGCAACAACACGTCCTCCGTGAATGGCCCCTTTATCGCTTGGTCTCAAGTCATTTGAGAATGTGGCATAAACAGTGTCTGTAAAAGTCTCCCCACAGGCTCTTTTTTACAGCTCAGCCTCATGTACAGCTCAGTATCATGTTTTCGTTTGAACTTGACCATTTTATGACCATGGCCATGCAGTTCATTCTGGCAACAAATTATTTCCTTCGATAAACAGTGTTGTTTAATAGCTGTTTTAGAGGAAAACCCCAAGATTCAAAAGGAATTAAGTATTTGGATGTCTCATGTTAAGAACAGGGTGATCCAAGAAATTTAAATATATGACAAAAAGAAAAATGTGTCCAATAAAGGTCCTTTTGTGTGCAGCAGTTTGTTGTTGTTGTTGTTTTTTAGCTTTTTGGATGAGAAAAGTTAAAGGTGCAGTAAGATTGTTTTCTTCTTCTCCTTTTATGAAAGGACAAGCAAAAAATGTCACTTTTGCCTGAAAGATATCAATGAAATTGGTGCAATGACATATAGCGCCTGTCTCTGTGACAGTGCTAGTGTCTGTAAACAGAGAAAAATAATTGGCCACGGTCAGTTTGACAATTGTCAATATACATTTGAGAACACTACTTTGCTTCCATTGCTTTTTTCTGCATAAAGTTCTAGAACTGTTAAAATCGCTTATTAAAATGTGAGTGGTCCTTGCATTTGCTAAACTAGTGGGGGCCAAGTTGTGCGGTTGATAATGTGTTTCGAGTGTTTTTTTGTTTTTAGTGTATTGCTATACTGTTGCTAGGGTGTTCTGGTGGTTTCTGGGAAGTTGCTTACTGATCCAAGTAAACACAAAAAGCCCAAGTTTAAATGATTATCTGCTGCCTAGATATGGCTCGGATTTCTCCTTCAGTATAAGCCTATGGATTTTTTTTTGCCTGTGTAATTGCTTAGAACAGTGATGGCACAGCTCTCCTCAACAAATTGCATGATTTGAGGAATCAATACGTATGGTACAATAATCCTTAAATTTGAACAAACCTCTACCTGAAAGAATAAGCAATAGTAACACAGATGCTTGCATAAGCAAGGACTGCTACATTTTATCAGCCAGTGACTTATTTGACATCGCTAATCATTGCCACGTTAGCATAAAGTTCAAAGCACTCATGGAATGTGACTATTGTGTCCTGGATTCACATTCAGACTACAATAGAGTCCAGTCTCCGCTCCAGTGATATAAGTGGGTGTTGTAACCTGTCTAGGAAGATAACAGGACATGTTTATAAGATGCAGTAGTTGATTGCAGGTGGTAGACTAGGCTTTAGTCTTTTATTTGCATGTGTGTATGCTTGCATTTATGTGTGTCTGTGTCTCCCAGCTCTGCTATCACATGGCTTATCCTTGGCCAGAGAAAATGTCTGTCTCGTCAAGTCACTCAATAAAAAAAATAGATCAACAGTGTGATTAGTGGCAATGTAGTACTAATTCAGACAAACATAATACCTGCTGAGCAAATAAACAAAATGTTATATGTATTTTTATGTGTGGCTACTTGTACTTTTTAAGGTGAAGTGTGTAAATTAAGCTGGAATAGGAGAAAGTATTTTAACATTAAGACAATTACACAATGAATTACGCTTTAAATACTCAATGAAATGGTTTGACGATTGCAATTTTCTTTCCAGTGTTGACATATTTTCCATGTAAAAAGTAAGGCATGTCCAGCTGCCTCGCCCCCTTTTTTATTTGGCCAATGGCCATTTGTTTACATCACAGCCGTGAACCATGAGTAGCTACTCGCACTTGCTCGATGTTCTTATTTTAGAGTACACTGGATTGGGCACTGTGGTGAGCAGGGCGGGCCGAGCGGCATCTGGGCAGAGCGAGGCCGGGAAAATGTGGTGAATGAGGTCCACCTGTGTGCCACACCGGTCTCGCGTTCCAGTGAGGGGTGGCGGGGGTATTTAAGGAGAGGAGACAGCGGCAGACAAGAGAAAGAGAGATGCACAAAGCTGTCTGTGTGTCTGCGTGTCAGTGTGGCGGATGCTGAAAAGCAAACCTTTTGTGTACTGCTGAAAAGCGGTGTCTTACTGTGTGCGACTGTAAAGTGCAACAATAAATGTCTACGTGTTTGGTCAAGCCAGCCCCAGCTTCCTTCTTTCCTTAATTGTTACAGGCACAAATTTGGAGTTGACAAAGTCCAAGATGAGTTGAAAAAGAGTAGAGACTGTAAATTTTAAATGTGAATACATATCTGCTAAAAGTTAATTTTGTCAACTCTTTAGTGTAGATGGCCAAAAAACGTTATTTTTTTATTTTATTTCATGGTGTCCTTACGAAAACAAATCATCTCATATGTATCTCTTGGCGAACACCAAATAATAAACACAAAATCTACTTTCTTGAATGCATATGGAAATCTGACTAGATTTATGAGATATTCCGAAGTTGTCAGAGGCTCGGGCCTGAAGCGGCGAAGATAAATGTGCTTGGTATTACGCCGTGGTTTGTTATTCTATCGAGAATTATTCTCTCCTAACGCATTGTTCTGCCATGATGCCGTTAGTCATGGGTGACAGGTATTGAACAAATGAAGTATTTGCTTGTTTTGGGCGGCACAGAGAGAGCGACAGCTGTAGCGGAGTGTTAGAAGAGCCCGTCTGGGTTCCACGCAGGTTAGTCATGACCGCGGGGACACAAAGTCATTGATCCACATTCGAGAGAGAGAGAGAGAGAGAGAGGAGGGGAAAAGGTGAGAGAGGGAGCGAGAGAAAGATTGATTGAAATAGTGTCTGGGAAAAAGAAGGAGAGATAATGGATAAGGAATAGGAGAGAGAGAAAGTTGAGAGAAGGCTTATCTGTCTCCATAGTGAAGACAGGCTGTGTCAGTGTTTATTGAGAAACATGGCCTCTCTCCTGCCAGTTCATTTGTTTACCGCTTCATTCAGTGCTCAGAGAATCACAGAGAGGCAACCTTGCTAATCTCAATGAAACAGTTATGACATTACAGCCGACTACGCTAAAGTATTAACAATATCAAAGATGCCCACTCACCTGAGGGCTGGCGACACCATAAAATGGCTCGACGAATGCAATTTTCTGTCCTGTGTTGGCGAATTTCCTGTTGAAATAAGATGTTTGGGCAGGACGTATCAAATGGCTCGTTCTCTTTTCTTTTCTTTTCTTTTCTTTTTCAATAGACTCTTTACAAACAAACTCTCTGTGGCAGGTCTATTGGCACTCCTGAAAAGAGCTGCTTTCAGAGGCCGCTTCACTCAAATTGAGCTGAAAAAGTACCAAAAGTGAAACACCACGCTTTCAAAGGATTATTGGACATTGGACTTTAGATTTCCATCAGGATCAGTTGATCAGGACAAACTCAGGATTTGATGTAAAGTATGATATTTCACAGATCAACATAATTGTTACCATGTGTGCTCTATTAAGATCCAGTTGCTCAAAATCGCACAAACTCCATCCACAAATGGCTGTTTTTAACAAAGTAATACTTTATTTATAAGGTATACCACCATGTAAGATCTAAAACGGCTAGGGATGCTCCGATACCACTTTTTCTCTCCCGATCCAATTCTGATACCTGAACTATCGGTATCTGCCGATATTGATACCAACTCGATGCTAGAGTTGTTTTATTGTGACCGAACTATTGAGCATCTACATCTGTGATGATGTTTGTGTGTAGTGCTCAAATATTGTGCGCCTGTCTTTGTGCTGAAAACAGCAGCGCATCATGATAGCCCAGCACATGCTATTAGTGTGTGACAACAGAGCGACACACATTCACTGAAGCCCCAGCACATGCAGACTATGTATTTGCTTATTAAACGCAGCCTTTTCAGTTCATAAAAGCTATCATTTGTCCTCAAGAGACTTTCAATAAAATACTTTATGGGTGTTTTTAATGCCCTTTTATGCCATTTCTGGAGCTTGACAGTGACAACTATGACTAACACAGTATTGAATTTGAATTGGGCTCATCACACCGAAACCCAATCTGGTTAAACATGTCAGTATCGGAGCTGATACCGATCCAGGTGTCGGAACGGTGCCTCACAAACGGGAAGAACCGCACCCGTCAAGACCATCACAGCGCATACTGTTTGTTAAAGGATATGCGAATAAAAATAATATAGGACTAATACTTAAATATGTCTTTATTTTGAATGAAGTGAGTAACTTGTTGTTTATGATTTATACACGGCTCACTTAAATACTCGCTTCTGATTGGTCAATGGCACCATCTAGCGGTCTGATATTTCTCTGTAACAACCGCATATCCACTTATCAGCCCGGCCATCTGGGTACCGCAAGCCATCTTTCCTGCTTCTCGGATTACAGTGCGATTATTACAGAAGTACGCTAATAAAATAATTGAAACTCAAATCAGTGTTTCTTTTCATTTATTTATTTGACAAGTATTCTTGTAATAACACTGGATAATGAGAAGTCATTAATTAATTACAAAATAAACACCAACAGATCTCCCGACACAAACCTGTAGTGGATTTCAGCTCTACAGCGATTTATTACTTCTCACATAACTACACAATTTCAACGCAAAAAAATAATGAACAGTCACCTGGTTGTTATCGCGAAATAAACCCCGACAGGGTGATCAGGGGCCAGTTGCACCAGCTGTGCTTAAGTTCAAACTTAGCCTAGTTGTGGCGTAAATGGGCACTAAGTCACAATTTACGCACTACTAAATATTTGAGCGTTGCACCATTAAACTTAGGTAGGACGTAACCCTACATATAAACTAAATATTTACAAAAGCCTCTGACCAGGCGTAATGAATGGAATAAAAAAAGCAGACTGATATTTCATGACATCAATGAGCTCATGTTTTGCGTGACAGGATTCAATCATTTCGACATACATTATGATGTTGACATTTACGAGAGTGAGAGAGAAAAAAAAACGTACTTTTAAGCGGCTCTTCAGCATGAAACCAATCTAACGGTGCCGTTTTTGGGTGCGTCACCCGGTGTCAAGTTTCAACACATTCAAAATATATATAGGATATTAAAATTAATAAATGTCTGTTTTTCCAGCCTGTTGTATTAGTATGTATCACCCCTCATTTATTTTAGATACAGTTCCTATAATATTGTTATTTACACAGGGCAAATATACTATTTATCAAATCTACTTTTATTACGTATCATATTTTAATGGGGATATAATTTATTACAGCTGACAGTTATGTGAGCAAACAAGGTTTGAACATCAACCGTAACAAGATCAAATTGAAGTTCACGGCTTTTTAACACTTCTGTGTATAAATTTGAAGACTGCTTATTGGATCAATACAGGTAAACGTCATATTATGCGACTACGCATCACTTTACGGAGAGCTTACGACCTACTAGTTAAGTCTTGCCTTAAGAACAGGTGGTGCAACCAAATTAAGCTCTGACTTAGTTACAAACTAACTAGTAGTTACTAACCCCTTAGCGTGAACTTTACGTCTTAACTTACGTGAGAACATACGCACAGCTGGTGCAACCCTGCCCTGGACCCCAATGCGAAACAGACTTTATGATGCTGATTATGTCATTCTTTATGCCCAGAAAATTACCTATTGAAATTCCCCCCCAAAAAAACACACACACACAAAGTAATCCCACACTAAAAATTGAGCTGTTTTTCTTTTTTTTTCTTGCCAAATCATCTTGTCATGATTTGGCACACACTGTTTTTCACACATCCTCTCAGAGGAGACATTTATAAAAAGATGTCGTCCCAAGAGTGGTTATGGTTAACAGATGAAGGACTGGAAAGTTTAGAAATAAATTAAGTGCGATTTGGGGAAAAAAGAAGTGACAAGTCATCTTGTCATGACCTTCAACATCTTGTTTTGTAAAGACTTATATATGGAAGCGATTTGTTATATGTCGCCTATAAGGAGAAGTGATCACCACAGCATGCATTGCCCTATTATTTGTCACGCCATTCGGCTAAGTGTTTGGTAAATGAAGTGAACACAAGCCCGTCAGTAAACTGCTTTGAATGGACGGCCCATCCCAGGAGTGCGCTTTCTGATGAAGCGATTTCACTCTCAGCATGCCTCAGAAACTCGAGTTTTTCCATCCTCAAACAACAAGAGACACTTGCCGAAAAAAAAAGGCAGAGCATTCAAATTGACACTCTCTAATTTTTAACAATAAAAGATATTGCATCTTTTTTCCATTTGTTTGTGCCATGGAAAGAATATTTTCTTTTTGGGCACTCTTTCTGTTTCCTTTAATCCATAATAGCCTGCCATTTTTTTTTTTTATCAGAAATAGGTCATTCACAACAGAGAAGGATGGACGGCTTCCGTAAAAAGGAAATCGATAGAGACATCTATTTGTCGTAAACCAGGACAGCGTGATTTTTATCCTTCTCTCCCCTCTTTTTTTTTTTTCCCCTTCCGCCAACACAATATGACGGCTCGTCATTTTTCAGCAAAAGCATAACAGTCGGTCCTTTTGCCGAATTGCAAATAGGCTTTAGTGAATTAACTTTGCATAAGTTGTGTAAATTGAGGCCTTTTTTTTTTTTTTTTTTTTTGCTCTCCAATCACTTCCTTTGGCTGAGGGAGGCTGAATGAAAGAGGTTTGGCATGACGGTTGCTTTTGTGTCTTTTTAGACTGGTCTGGGGCCTTGCGTAGGGTTGTTACAGTAGAGGTCACTCAGAGATGGGTACTCAGCCCCCGTTAGTTTCTTTGTAGCCACTTAATCTGTCTTTCCCCTCTGTGATGAGCATGCTTTGTGCCGTCCTCAGCTATGTCAGCGCTTCTCTGGCCGCGCTGTCCCTTTGTGTGTCCCTCTGAACCTGAAAAGCCTTGTTGTGAGGAGATGTCAGCCCAGAAAAACAACAGCGAGTGACGTGTGTCACACACAAAGCTTGCTTGCTGTTGTGGCTAGAATAAGGAGCTCCATCTGCTAAGGTGGATTACAACTTTGAAGACTGCTGTGGGTGACAGTGGATATGCACGTGCTTGCAGGGGTGGGAAGTGCAACCGTAATCTTATATGGTGTATAGCATAAATAATTTAATAACATGATAATGGATCACAATATATTTATTTTTTGATTCAACAGAAAATAGTTTACAACATGCAGTATATTAAATAAATATGTTAAAATGCTTTTTTAATTATTATTCAGTGCATCTAACCATCCATTAAATCCTTTACCAATGAAAGGTAATTAATGTCATGTTATTATTTTAATTTTTATTTGGAACTTGATAAACATAAATGAAAAGATTCAAAAATGCTGGCTTTAGTGCAAAAACAGCTTGACTTTATGTAACATAAAAAAATAAAAATAAATGTTAACTGTAAAACTAATATTATAAAACAGATGCTTCTGAATTTGAATTCTCAACATCATCTCCCGGGAAATGTACATATTGCTTCCGAAAATTCATGTACCCTGAAATCAGCCCAAATCAACTGAATTACTGACTAGTGCTATCCCTCATCAGTCATTTTTGCAGCAGTTCAAGCGTGACCACATTCCCTCTAGCACTACTCATAGCACGTTGCGCGTGCAACCTCCAAGACATGGGTTCTAATCCTGTGGGAACCAGGAAGTAGTTGCGTTCGCATAAACAACGTTGATCCTGATTCGGATGCTGCATTTTCACTCTAGAATATTTTTTTTACTCCACTGATGGTTAGGTTTAGGGTTGGGTGCAAGACAGTGGTTCTCAAAGTGTGGGGTGTGCCCTGTGGGATGCGGAAGACTGACCAATTCTCAAATCTCACTTACTTTGACACATTAAAAAAAAAATAGTGAAAATACACATATGAACCGATGTGCACAATTTATTTTCCTCTGCCTTTTCTCCGGCCTTGTTTAAACTTTTGCCTGGCACCGCAGCGCATCCTGCACACGCAGCTCTCGACAGCCCAAAGCGTTGATGTCAGGTGCGCTCATGTAAACAAAGTCATTCTTGCGTTCGCACCAGTTTCAAATGAGTGACGAGGTGAATCAACACTTAAATTTTGGTCTGTTCCTCACACAACATTATCATATGGCTTCAGAAGAATTGAAATCTAAGGCACGAGTGTTATGGATGACTTTAATGTCGCTTTCTTTGTGTGCTTTCGGAGCTTGGACAGCCACAAACACGATCCTCTCATCCCTCAATCATGTGTTTCACGGATGAAAAAAGTCATACTGGTTTTGAACAACAAGGTGAGTAAATGATGGTCCGTTTGTCAGTATAATTAATAAAGTTTAAATTATTGTACAGAGGTACTGACCGCTACTGAAACAGTGCATAGACGACACTGTCACGTGATACCTGTTACTTTTTTCAGCACTGGCTTTTTATTAAAAAATAACTATTAGTAGTAAATTGTCAAGTAAAATTGTCTCCAATGAGATATAAAACTATCTGGTAGTTAAATGAGGATGAATGGAGGATTCGTTTTTCTGAGGGGCCAAGCACCCCCTGGAGTGAAGTGTAACTTTTCATTCAGTTTTCATTGTATTTTTAAATAAAAACTTTTTTGTGGCAGTGATTCAAATTTCGGCCAGCATGGGCCGATTTTAGGAAAAAACTTTCGACCTACTGTTGTCGAATTCACAGTGTGATCAGTCTGAAATTTTGATTGAATGAGCTGCATTCAAAGCTGTTGTAAAATAGCTGATATGTGCACACTTGTGATCATACATCAATTGAATTCTAAATTCATGAGCAAATTGTGACACTGCAACCGTAAACAACTATCTGTAAACTTTGTGTTGTGCCAAACGTACCACGTTTTTCCTCATTTCAACTTGCATCTCGCTGTGAGCTTTCGTATAACTACAGTTATGTGTAATTGGCATCTGTAACTGATAGCAATTATGTAAACATTATAGCAAATTTCTACCATCGCACAGTATATATCATTACACTATTTAACACTGTTACATGTCTAGTGTCATTGGGTTATCACTGTCACTATCTAGGTTGTATAAGGTTGTATAAGCTTAAATATATATATATATATATATATATATATATATATATATATATATATATATATATATATATATATATACATACACACACACTGGCGGCCAAAAGTTTGGAATAATGTACAGATTTTGCTCTTATGGAAAGAAATGTCACCAAAGTGGCATTCAGCTGATCACAATGTATAGTCAGGATATTAATAACATGAAAAATTATAATTACAATTTGAAAAAATGCAGAACTTCTTAAACTACTTCAAAGAGTTCTCATCAAAAAATCCTCCACGTGCAGCAGTGACAGCTTTGCAGATCCTTGGCATTCTAGCTGTCAGTTTGTCCAGATACTCAGGTGACATTTCACCCCACACTTCCTGTAGCACTTGCCATAGATGTGGCTGTCTTGTCGGGCACTTCTCACGCACCTTACAGTCTAGCTGATCCCACAAAAGCTCAATGGGGTTAAGATCCGTAACACTCTTTTCCAATTATCTGTTGTCCAATGTCTGTATTTCTTTGCCCACTCTAACCTTTTCTTTTTGTTTTTTTGTTTCAAAAGTGGCTTTTCTTTGCAATTCTTCCCATAAGGCCTGCACCCCTGAGTCTTCTCTTTACTGTTGTACATGAAACTGGTGTTGAGCGGGTAGAATTCAATGAAGCTGTCAGCTGAGGACATGTGAGGCATCTATTTCTCAAACTAGAGACTCTGATGTACTTATCCTCTTGTTTAGTTGTACATCTGGCCTTCCACATCTCTTTCTGTCCTTGTTAGAGCCAGTTGTCCTTTGTCTTTGAAGACTGTAGTGTACACCTTTGTATGAAATCTTCATTCAGTTTTTTTGGCAATTTCAAGCATTGTATAGGCTTCATTCCTCAAAACAATGATTGAGTGATGGGTTTCTAGAGAAAGCTGTTTCTTTTTTGCCATTTTTGACCTAATATTGACCTTAAGACATGCCAGTCTATTGCATACTGTGGCAACACAAAAACAAACACAAAGACAATGTTAAGCTTCATTTAATGAACCAAATAGCTTTCAACTGTGTTTGATATAATGGCAAGTGATTTTCTAGTACCAAATTAGCAATTTAGCATGATTACTCAAGGGTAAGGTGTTGGAGTGATGGCTGCTGGAAAT
This sequence comes from Myxocyprinus asiaticus, assembly GCF_019703515.2. Classification (NCBI taxonomy): domain Eukaryota; kingdom Metazoa; phylum Chordata; class Actinopteri; order Cypriniformes; family Catostomidae; genus Myxocyprinus; species Myxocyprinus asiaticus. Next base: position 11,283,666 of record NC_059391.1, read on the forward strand.
GGGGCCTGTCTAGATTTGATCAAAATTACTTTTTTCAAATAGTGATGGTGCTGTTTTTTACATCAGTAATGTCCTGACTATACTTTGTGATCAGTTGAATGCCACCTTGGTGAAATAAAGTACCAATTTCCTTCCGAAACAGCAAAATCTGTACATTATTCCAAACACACACACACACACACACACACACACACACACACACACTCACACACACACACATATATATATATGTATATATATATATATATATATATATATATATATATATATATATATATATATATACACACTATGTATCTAAAACTAAAATTAATCATATTTATTTATGCGTATAATTATAGTTTCAGTTTTCCCAATTATGTTAGTTCGTATTTTATGAATAAAATGTGTTAACAAAAACTTTTACATCTAGTTTTCATTTTAGTTTTCGTTAAAGATAATAACATACTGTTGCAGTGGCCGATGTTTTTCCATTGGCACTGACCAGGCATGCGGTTTACCACTTGGCGCCATTTGGGCGGGACCATAGCCACGCCTGCCACAGCACTCTGCGAAGTTGTATGGCCTTGTACAATATAACATGGGTTATCCGTCACTCCCCACTTTCTCTATATCTCATCACTTTCTGTCTCGCACAGCTGTCCAGTGGCAGAGAAGTGCAGTGTGTCAGCATGAAATGAGGGCTTTGATTCATGTGGCAGGACAGAAGCGGAGGTTGTCTTGGTCTGGCAGATATGAAAGCCACTGATTGAGGCTGACTGCTGATGTTTAAGATGGTGCTGATGAAATGTCCTTGCACCATCATTAGCTTTATAATGTCTGATGCATGTGAACAGACGTGTTTAAGCACACATACACAGACAGACAGAAGACCAGGATTGGGTGAAATTCAGAATTTTAGAATTGGTTCCCTTTTAATTCTTAAGTTGGAATTTAAATGGGAATGCCAAGAAGAGGAATTTACTGAATTGCATTTCAAAGAAATTCAACACAAGCACACAACAGAGGGATTTTACAGGATTTGACTTCAATATTTTGGGAATTATTATTTGTTCAATTAATTAATTAAAGCTGAAGTGTTTATCTTCTGTGCCACTAGCATCACAAAACAGAATTGACTACTTAGAGGGAAGAGACTGTCTTACCGACATGTAAAGCCACCGACCACAGTTTGTTTTGTTTTTGTGTGCTGTTTAGGGGCTGTTTTATCTGAAATAGATTTTACCACAATAATAGAATAGCATGAATAATATCAGCCACATACCTTGCAAACATGACTTTGCTTTCAAGTGGACTGATGTGACCTTACTCTGGGGAGTTGTATTAAGTCAGCCAAACATATTAGAGCTTGCCAGATCGAGAATGTGCCTTCTACATTTATGCAATATAGACTGTACCAGGCAGTGGTGGCGGACTAAATGGGCGTGCCATCTTAGGCTGAGACTAACACACACCAGGCCCCATACAAATTCAGCTCAAATTCTCAGACATACAGTAGATCTCACATGTCCTAGGCCTGTTTGATTCCTCCAGTCAGTGTTTTAATGTAAAATCTAACTTGAGTCACTAAGGAAAAAAAAAAAAAGATAATATGCTCATTTGTCAGACTCCACCAAATTCTGCCTCTTCACAAAGCATCCATATTATGTGATTTACAGTGGCAATAACTGTAAAAGTACAGAGACAGTTTCACTCTTCTAAAATAATGTGAACTATAATTGTCATGTAAAACTTCTGTTTCTAAATTATTCAGTTGTAATTTTGCTGAATAAACCATGCAAAAGACTGTGATTTTCAGAGATATTATTCTTTTGAATTAGAGATACTTTAGAAACCATTGAAAAACCACTTTATAGTCAGAACAGACTGCATAAGCTGTCTCGGAGTGAATAGAGCCATTTGTGTTCGATCAGTCAAACAGAATGGAGAAAAAGTCAATGCAAATTCTAAATTGACACTATTTACTTTCTTAGTACACATTCCTGGTATTATTGTGTTGATTCACCAGTGTGCATTATCTTAAAGCAAAGAAAAAAAATTGTCTTAGAAATCTTTCATCAAAATGTAATAACTTGCTCTCCCTCTGAATTGATTTTTTTTTTTTTTTTTTTCATTGATGTAATCTAGACCTCACAGGCTATTGCATAAAGTTAACCAATGGCCAAACAGCTATCTAGTCACTGTTTTAGTGAAGTTTCATTCAGGTTTGCTCCATTCTGTTATGACCCACTTTTCATCAACCAATCAATTCCCAATGGATAAAGGTTTAGCCCTAAATATACATCACTGTATACATAAGTAAAATGGGTTATGAATGCCATTTTATGAGTCGCTTCAGGGAAGCCATAGAGTCAAACAACAGAGTACACTCTTAGTTGACCCGACATTGTATTTCTTTCAAAATGTGTTCTGCTACTGTATATTAACAATATTCCTCCCAAGGAATATAATTTTATGACCATTCTGGTAGTGTCCAAAACACAATGTAACTTTTTTTGGAAGAGACCATGGTAGGGTTGCACCAGCTGTGCTTAAGGTCTCACGTAAGTTGGGACATAAAGTTCACACTAAGGGCTTAGTAACTACTAGTTTGTTTGTAACTAAGTCAGTGCTTAATTTGGTTGCACCACCTGTTCTTAAGGCAAGACTTAACTAGTAGGTCGTAAGCTCTCCGTAAAGTAATGCGTAGTCGCATAGTATGACGTTTACCTGTATTGATCCAATAAACAGCCTTCAAATGTGTACACAGAAGTGTTAAAATATGTGAATTTCAATTTGATTTTGTTACGGTTGATGTTCAAACCTTGCTTGGCAAAAGCGAGTTAAATTGTATCTGGCCAATAGTGATTTAAAATCAAATGAGAGGTATACACAAAACAGACATCCTTACCCTAAACCAACACCTAAACCTAACAGAAAGTGTCCAAAAACAAAATGAAAAAATAAAAAAGCAAATATTCTGAAGAAGCCATGTCATTTTGTGTTGCTTCTATGACACTCTCGTCTCACATGTCAGCCTGCGGGATTGGCTGGTCTCAGACTGTGTACTTCAGACTCCAAAGTCCAGTGCTGTATTAGGTGATCTACCATGCAAGAAAAAAAGACATTGCAATAAATGTGTAAATGTAGGTGAGTCTGTAATACAAGCTTTAAAATGAATTGTTTTTCAAATGATGCATTAAAGAAAAAGTGCTTCGACATTATAACAGCAGTGTGCGAGTAAAAATAATATTGAAAAAATTGTCATAATCAGCCGTTGTATTCATGATTTGTGTGAAAGTGAATGAAATGCACAGTTGTTGTTGCTCCTCTAGTATACATTTTACCAGGAAACTGTGACTAAACATAGAATCTGTCAAGTAATAGTCAGCTTGCAAAAACGTAGTTATAGTAACATTCATTCTATGAGACTAAGTTGTCATTAATACAGAGAGAGAAGGAGAGTGTGCTAAACAGAAATAGAAAAGGTTTTGTTCTTTTTCAGATTCTTCCTCTCACTTGTTCATTCCCTCCATTTCTCCTCTACCTGTACCAGCTCTCCTCTGTCTCACAGTGTGTTTTAATGTATCAAGGCTTGTCAGTGCGACTCCACCTGCACACTTAGCACCTTGCCGGCTTTGTATTCATTCTGATTAAGTGGCAGACTCCTTAATGATGTGGTGAACTCGCTCCAAAGATCAACTTCATTTTTCACCACATGGTCATTAAAGAACTCGCCTCTCTAATTTCTGCTTGCATAATTCAAATCGGTCGGACCCTGCCGTATATACACTTTGGACGAACACATTAAAGGGTACAAACTGTAAAATAAAATTCAAGAATTTTTTACATGAATTGTTCTGGGATACTAATAGTAATAGTTGTTTTAGCTGTATTAAAGCCTTTTATGAACTGTACTGGTTGTTTAATTACAATGAATGGGGTCTAAAGCTTTAAAGAATCAGAAAGGACACAAAAACACCAGAAAAGTATCAAACTATATTCCAAGTCCTCTGAAGTCATGTTATAGCTTCATCTGAGGACCACACTGAAATTTAAGTCATTATTTGGAGTCGTCCCCTCCTGTAAACTGTTAATCACTGCGACTGGATCATTGAGTCAGTGAGATGAACTTGTGAACCAGATCAATATGGATCGTGAACAAATTATTGAGAGCAGTTTTGTCATATGGGCCACTTTTATAAAACTTTACTGTTACTTTTGCATCCTTTTTGAAGCTTGAAAGCCTCAGTACCCATTCATTGTAATTGCATTGTATTCACATTGTTCATTTCAAAATGTTTTTGGTGAACTACTGTACTTCTTTAATAGTACATTTCTTACCTGTACATTTCATACATTTTAAGTCTGATTTGCAGAAGGAAATACGTCTCATTTTGTGTTGCTTTAAGACGATGTCATAACACAGAGAGATTACTCTCCTGGAGGAGTTGTGTGCTTAAGACAAATGTACGTTTACCCCATAATGTACTGGATTACCGAATCAAGGTCGACACACAGCAACTTTATCCTTTAATCCCGTGTTTTGCTTTCAAACAGCATTTGTCATCCAAACCAAAAAATGAAATGACAAATCTGAACAGAGGATGAGACATAAGAAGTGGTCTTAAGGTTGGATGATGATTTTATTTTTTATTTTTTATTTTTTTTATTTTTTTTTTTTATTCCTCTATGGAGGTTCATTCACTGATTTTAAGAAACATCTTTTCTCCCCTCATGTTTTCCAATAAACATCCACTATTAATGGTGACTGAGTTTGTGTTTATCACATTATTAAAACAGTAAAAATATGCATTTCTTGTTTTGTGTACCTGTAGTTCAACTGGTGTAACACAAGATGTGTTTTTGTGTCCGTTTGCACTATTTTTTTAAATTGTTGATTTAATTTAAAGGCAGAAGTCTTTGACCATTGCAACACTTTTGCTGTTTTTTCATTGCGTCACGCTATGAGCATTGTGTTTTTAAGATGCTTTGTCAAGTCAATAGTCTAACTTTTAAAAACATATCTCAAGAACTCTTCATTGAATCAAATAGTTTTTGAAAGCCAGAACGCGTTCTGTGAATGGCCTTTAAGTCACTATGTATAATGTGTCTGCAAATTGTGTAAATTTCAATACAGAAAATAGACCAGACTAAACAGACTAGTTCTTGTGTCTGTCTGCACCATTTTAACATTTTTGGTCTATGTAAACATGCGCTAGACCTCTTTGACCATTCCGACATGTCTTACCATTTTGTCATCGACTTGCGCCATTAGCCCTGCAGTTTTTAGATACCATGTCAATTTAAAAGAAGTACAACATAAAAAAAAAAGTCTTCATTTTTTTTCTATCTGAACAACCCCTTGTCGCTATGTGAATTGTGTCTGTAAAATGCATATATTTAAATATAGAAAAATACACTCAACAGACAAGTTTTTGGTTCATCTGCACAATTCTTTACTTTTTTGGCCTTTATAAATCTGTCTTGTCATTGCTTGCGCCTTGAACACTGCACTTCTAAGATGCTGTGTCAAGCTGTGTAAAAGAAGGCCAACTTTTTAAAAATGCATCTCGAGACTCTGTTCCATTCCACTGTGTTCTGTTCCATTCCACTGTGCTACGTCTAACTGTTGTTGAACACAAGAATGCCTCCTGTGTGAACGGTCTTAAGTCGCTATATGAAAAGTGCCTGTGAAATGCGTACTTTTAAATATAGAATATAGACCTTTTCAAACAATAATTTGGCATTAGAATTTGTGCGAAAACTTTTTTTTTAGCTGATGAGTACTTCCGTACTGAAAACACAGGATGGTATCTACAGGACATCTCTCTCTTTCTCTCTCTCTCTCTCTCTCTCTCTCTCTCTCTGCTGCCTCCGGTCGCCTTTATCCCTCTCGTGCTTGATCAGCCTGATTAGGGGGCGTGTGTGCAGCATCACGGCCCAGCCTCGCCCCGCCCTCCGCCCTGCCACATTCCTCCCTCGTTCTTTCAGGCCGGGGAGCCCCCGGCATGATGTAACCCCCCCCCCTTTTCTGGGTAGGTCATCCCCACCATTCTGGATCTGAGAGGGGACAAGGGGAGGGAAACACAACAATAACAATAATATTTAAAAAGAGAGGGAAAGGCCAACACAGAGCAACAGTGGGAGAGAGAGAGGAGGGAGAGAAAAAATAAATGTTACTTGCCGGTTCTCTGATACGCTGTTTTAGCAGCTGGTAGGGGTCTCCTCCGCCCCTGGCAGTGGCCCTGACCGCTCCAGGCTATCGCTAGGAGCCCCTCCTCCCCTCGCGGTCGGCGGGCCTGGGTGAACTTAAAGGTGCCGTGAAAGACTCAAAGTGGGGCAGGCGTGAGGCCTCACCATGACCTACCTTGTTCAAAGGTTCCGGGGGAAGAGCCATGACAGGCCTACTCCTCAGTGGAGAACATTACTAATGTGTGAGGGTGCAGGATGAGCCAGGCCTGTGATAAATAGCTCCCAAACACCCCTGGCATCCTCATAAGTCAACAGTAAAACAGAAAAGCTGAAATCCCTCTGACCAGAAGCTTAAAACAGAAAGAAAGAGAAAGAAAGAGACGGTTGTTTTGGGCCAGGAGCCCCTCCCCGCTCGCGGTCGGCGGTCCTCTTGACCCCGCCGCATTTTAGCAGCTAGTAGGGGTCTCCTCCGCCCCTGGCAGCGGCCCTGAGTTTTGTAGCCTCAAGAACTCCTTCAGTCTTGAAGAGAAAGCCTCTCCCAACACTACGGTCATTTGTATAACTATAATGGTATTTTAGTTGGAGGGAAAGGTACAATTTCCCAAAGACAATGCAGATCCCAATAAATGAGTTCAGTTTGTACTCAGAGAGGTGGACGGTCTTTGCGGTCCATGGTAGAGTGATGTGGTTGAAGGGGAACAGTGACGCATCTGTGACTTTAAACAAATGAGTCTTCATAAACGGCAGCAAGTCATTCCATGGCACAGTTGTGGTTGAAAAACATTTTGACCTTATAACTAGGAAAGTACTTTGATTCATCAAAGAAATTTCATTTTCTCTTGGTAGCAAAAACAATATATGCATTTTTATGTTTTTATGTATAGATGCCAACTTCATTTGTAACGCCTCTTTTATTTTTAAAACGGCTTCTTAACTAAACTTTTTTGTTTACCCATTTCAAAGTTGTTTTTTGTTTGTTTGTTTTTTTGTTACGTACAGCTGCCATTTTCTTGTTTCTCTTCTTTTTCACACGCCATCTTAAGTAAACGTTTTATCGTTTACCCATCTCTTCTTTTAGTTATTTTTGTTTTTCAACATTTTATCGTTACATACAGCTGTCGTTTTCTTGCGTTTCTCTTTTATTTTTCATACAACATTCTAAGTAAACTTTTAATAATTTACGCATCTCTTCTTTTAAAGTTGTTTTTGGTTTGAGATTTTTTTCGTTACACACAGCTGCCATTTTATTGTGTTTTTTCACACTTCATCTTAAGTAAATGTTTCACCATTAACCCATCTCTTCTTTTAGAGTTATTTTTGTTTTTCGACATTTTTTAATTATGTACAGCTGCCATTTTCTTGCGTTTCTCCTTTTATTTTTCACACGCCATCTTAAGTAAACTTTTAATTGTTTACGTGTACCTTCTTTGAGAGTTGTTTTTGGTATTAATTAATTAATTATTTTTTTTTTTATTTTTTCATTTTTGACATTTTTTTTCTGTTATGTACTGCTCCCATTTTCTTGTGTTTCTTTTTTTTTATTCTTCACACACCATCATAAGTAAACTTTTTATTGTTAACCCATCCCTTCTTTTAGAGTTGTTTTCGGTTTTACCGGGGGTTTTTTATTTGCTGCCATTTGCAAGCATTCCGGGGTTTTTTTTTTGTTTTTTTTTTAGCATCTTAAAGGTGAAGGGTGTAATCTCTTCATCACTAACATTACCAAACAGAATTGCAAAAATAATGATACATACAGAAAGTCAGGCCCTAAAATCACGTCATTAGTTGAGCCAATGTTGCTATGCTAGATTGATCTGGATGCACAAATAAAACAGAATGTTAAGATAGAGCCACATTGCCATAGAGCCACATTGTTTACAGTTTTTGTGGGAATCAACCTAGAAATGGCTTAATTATAGCTCTGTATATTAAGTTGGGATAGGAGAAAGTATTTTAACAGTGAAAAAATTACACACATTTATTTATTTTTATTTGTTTTAATTTTTTTTTTTTTTTAAGTTTTCTCGTTATGTACAGCTGCTATTTTCTTGCATAACTCTGAATGTTCAACCTTTCCAATCCCTTCTATCAGGATTGATATAGTCATTTGGCATTGAAGATGTGTAGGAGCAAGTGCGTGCGTTGGGGGAGGGCATTGCATGTTTCTGTTACACAGGGTTATACATCACATGCCCCAGGGGGTCTCCCCGGTATGCTCCTCAATAATGAAGTTCATTCGTTAACTTCTCTCCTGAAAGGCCATACTCCCCCGTTGCCCTTTTCAACAGTCGTTGTGGTTCATACAGTAGTCAGAGCAGTACACGAAGAAAGAACATAATCATGCTCTTTGCCCGCGACAGTTGCCATGACCGTCGATGCTCCATATGAAGGATAAGAAGGGCCATTACCTATCCCTCATGCCTAGTTATGACCGTAATTATCACACCTAAAATCACCTGCCCTACTTCCTGTAGAGAAGCTGGCGAGGTTCCCCTCCCAATCACCTCTGCTTTCTTTTTCGGAGAGAAGGACTTTTATGTGGCTTCGCAGGGAGGAAGATCATTAGAATGCTGAGCGTCTCTGCCTGGCCCTGGTTCAGACCTTGGTACATGGTGATATATTCCCCTTCCTTCTTCTCTTTGTCTTCTGTGTCTCCTTCTCTCCAACTCTTTTTTAAAGGCTTATGGATGGATCCTCCACTTCTGGCCTGGATGAGATCATCATATATATATATGTATATATATATATATATATATACTGGTGGCCAAAAGTTTGGAATAATGTACAGATTTTGCTCTTATGGAAAGAAATTGGTACTTTTATTCACCAAAGTGGCATTCAACTGATCACAATGTATAGTCAGGACATTACTATTACAGTTTGAAAAAAAATAAATAAATAAGTCAGAACTTCTTAAACTACTTCAAAGAGTTCTCATCAAAAAATGTGAAGCAATGACAGCTTTGCAGATCCTTGGCATTCTAGCTGTCAGTTTGTCCAGATACTCGGGTGACATTTCACTCCACGCTTCCCGTAGCACTTGCCATAGATGTGGCTGTCTTGTCGGGCACTTCTCACGCACCTTACAGTCTAGCTGATCCCACAAAAGCTCAATGGGGTTAAGATCCATAACACTCTTTTCCAATTATCTGTTGTCCAATGTCTGTGTTTCTTTGCCCACTCTAACCTTTTCTTTTTGTTTTCTGTTTCAAAAGTGGATTTCTTTGCAATTCTTCCCATAAGGCCTGCACCCCTGAGTCTTCTTTTTACTGTTGTACATGAAACTGGTGTTGAGTGGGTAGAATTCAATGAAGCTGTCAGCTGAGGACATGTGAGGCGTCTATTTCTCAAACTAGAGACTCTGATGTACTTATCCTCTTGTTTAGTTGTACATCTGGCCTTCCACATCTCTTTCTGTCCTTGTTAGAGCCAGTTGTCCTTTGTCTTTGAAGACTGTAGTGTAACACCTTTGTATGAAATCTTCAGTTTTTTTGGCAATTTCAAGCATTGTATAGATTTCATTCCTCAAAACAATGATTGACTGATGAGTTTCTAGAGAAAGCTGTTTGTTTGTTTTTTTTTGCCATTTTTGACCTAATATTGACCTTAAGACATGCTGTTCTATTGCATACTGTGGCAACTCAAAAACAAACATAAAGGAAATGTTAAGCTTCATTTAACGAACAAAATAGCTTTCAGCAGTGTTTGATATTATGGCAAGTGATTTTCTAGTACCAAATTAGCAATTTAGCATGATTACTCAAGGATAAGGTGTTGTAGTGATGGCTGCTGGAAATGGGTCCTTTTTTATTTATTTATTTAAATTATAGTTCATACAAAAAAAAAAACAAACAAAAAAAATGTTTACTCATCTTCAAACCTGTATGATTTTTCTTCTGTGGAACACCAAAGAAGAAATTTAAGCAGAATTCCCCCCATTGGCCCTTATCTATCATGGCCTCCTAATAATCTTCATCCCTGAATTGGCTTCATCACTCTACTCTCCTCTCCATCAATAGTTGGTGTGTGGTGGGCTTCTGGCACACTATGGCTGCCGTCGCATCATCCAGGTGGATGCTACACACTGGTGGTGGTTTAGGAGATTCCCCCAATACTATGTAAAGCGCTTTGAGTGCCTAGAAAAGTGCTATATAAAACGTAAGGAATTATTATTATAATTATTATTAATGAGCTGCTCTCTTCCATACAGTGAAAGTGGATAAGGTATTTCACGCTCCAAAATGGACAGAAAAGCACAATAAATGTAACATTAAAGTAATTGTATGACTTTTGTACATCTTCCAAATTTTCTAAAGCTATATGTTTGAGTAATAGACTAAAATTGTTATTGTTATTCACTGAAAATCTTGGAGAGCCTCAAAATAATGTTTGTGAAAGTTAAGAATTTTGGACAGAAATATAATGTAATGTAATGTAACTAATATAATATAATATAATAGCTTCGTTCCAAAAACGACAGCTTAATGTTTATAAATGAAAAGTTGACCAAGAGTAAAGTTGACCAAAAAGAGATACATATTTTGATATAAAAAATATTATTTTTCATGTCATCCTTCCCTATTCAAGATTAAAGTTTTTAAAGCCTTAAAGTAAATACATCCCTATATTTCATTTATTTTATTTTATTTATTTCATATGATTCCTGTTTAAATATAAATAAATGACTTCTTAAGGTGTAAGTGTATTAATCACAAGCATAAACAAGTATGACAGTTTGGATGACAGTTAATCGCCATAATCATGATAAACCCTAAAACAGACAATTAAATCATTAATGGCATTTATTTGTTTGACAGTGAATCATTAGCTAAATTTCATAATTGTGACAGCCCTAATTACCCCTTTTGTGTTCAGTGGGAAATTAAAAGTCATATGAGTTTCGAAATACATGAGGGTGAGTAAATAATGAGAGAATTTTGAGGCAGTACATTTACTGTACTGAAGCATAAATCCACCACTTAATTAAATCTATTGGTTGATATGATTTCAAATAGGATCTTGCACCTGAGGCTCGTATTCTCATTTTTGGAGTATTTTCACTCTGGTCCTCTGATCATTTTTTTATTTTTGTGTGTGTGTGTGTGTGTGTGTGTGTGTGTGTGTGTGCGTGTCCTTGCTATAAGCGATTTGCAACTCACCTTGGCTGTAAATCTTGCCTCTCTCCACCTCTCTCCAATTAATCTCATAAACACATTTATTTGTTTGTCTCTTTCAGTCACATCGCCAACATGAGAAAATGCCCTAAGACAAAGAAATTGGTTTGACATCCCTGCTCTAATAAAACTAACCAAGCAACGACAACATCGACAGCATCAGCGAGCAAACAGCCGCTTGGGGCCATCTGATGTTTTCAATTAGACCGAGCACAAGGGGAGTTTAATGCTTATCAAATTGTTTACTGCCAAATGTCTCCATATTATTAATACCTGGAAGGGCTCAAATTTAATTTGAGGTAAACACGTTCTCCGTGTAGAGGAGGACTGGAGATTTGTTTGAGTAACAAGTCAAACAGGGCTCTCTGTCTCTGGTCCCTGTGTTTTGTTCTTGGCAAGTCTGTTTGTATTTGCTGGAGACATTACTTCTGGTGACTTGGCTCCTTAGATTTTGTTGATTATTAATCTTTGCTTAAACCACAGTTACGGTTTTACAAATGACAATGTTTTTAGAAAAGCAAACGTTTCTTAGTCAGAAACCATATATTATGCTATTTCTAGTTTCATTGGGATATAGTTCACCCAAACATAAAAATTCTGTCATCATTTAGTCACCCTTGTGTTGTTCCAAACCTGCATGTTGTTATTTTCCCATGAAACACAAATGGAACACCTTAAAATTAGTCCATAATATTTGTGTGCTATTTTAATAAGTTTTCTGAAGCCATATTATAGTTTTATGTGAGGAACAGCCTATAATTTAAGTCATTATTTACTGATAATCTTGGCCTCAGCTGTAGTTCTCAATACAAATACAGTAGGGCACAGTTAGACATGCCACATCATGTCTAACATCAGATTTTCCAATGCATCCAACTTCGATTCTTAAATCCCAAGATTTCTCTTTTACTCTATGCGCAATCTCTTCTATAATGAGAGGAAATTGCTTGCATTTGAAACCAAATTTTGTGCTATGCGACTAAAAAATTATTTTATTAGCCACTGGCTAGTAACTGTTCAGATTTCACTTACCAGTGATTGTGTAGTAAAGCCTAGTGGGGAAGTCGTTTTGCACCGTTTTGAGAGTAAAAGTTTGTTTTGACTCCTTCCGTGTGTGTCCAAAGGTGAGATCCACGCAACTGTTTTTTTTTCATTGAATTATGTCTCTTTTAATATCCTTTCTGTTTTTTACAATCACTTGTTGAAAAACAACAAAAAATAAGCATTTCATTCTAATTACACATAGCACGAATGAGGTAAAGCCATCCGAGTTCTCTCTCGTTAATAGGCACCAGAGACTATTTAGCAGAGTTGGGCCACTTCTATTTAAATGAATGGGAGAAATTGGAACGCCCAACCAAGAAGCTCTAGCACCCAACCCAGTCAACGGATGTAGAAAGGAAGTCCCACCTTACAGATAAAAGAGCCAATCACCTTTTAGATACAGACATCACCTGTCAATCAACTCGCTAACGCGCATGCGCATTAGATATACAAGCCAGGAAAATTGCGTGTTTTAGCATGAAATGAAGTAAAGAAGCGCAATTTATGATTCCAATATTATCAAATTTTATTGCTGACAATTCTTTGATTGTAATCTTGACCAACCGTTTTTGAGATTTCGGTTTTTCCCGATTCAAGAAGATAGGAGCTACACTGGCGTGACATGAAATCCGAGAGTGTTCCAAAGATGGCCGACAGTGGACTGACTTGCTAGAAAGACTTTGATTGCACTAATTTACAGATGCTCTTTGCAGAAATGGTGGTTTTCTTAAAGAGACAGTACCAGTTTTTAGCACGTGTTCAACAAATCAATGTAAATATTTGAATATAGGAAATTATGCATGTAAACAATAAATATGCAACCAAATATAATATATACAATATAATGTCATATTTACTGGTGGAATTCATTATTTGTTCATTTTTAAAAAGCTAAAATGTGACCAAAATTATTAAAAACTAATAAAATAGTAAAATTAATATTTTCGTAATTTACCTAGCAAGAAGGTCCCCAGTATAAGTAACAGCATTATCTGCGAGAGGATTTCTTTCTTTTTTTAAGCAAACTGGCCATCATAACTGAAATATACACATATGAATATATCAAATCAAATTGAAATCGAAATTGGAATTGAATCGAATCTAAAGCTTGTGAATCGGAATTGAATCTGGAAATTTGTATCAATACCCAACCCTATCATCAATGTCATAATTTTATTTTATTTTTTTTATGTCTAAAAACTGTAATGTAGCTAAATAGATACAAATCTTAAAAAGAGTAAGAATGTCCCAGTAAAAAAATGGATATGTGGCAATATTTTATTTTAAACCTTTTCCCCAAAGTGAAATCTAAAATTTGAAGTGAAACCAATCACATTGGCCCATTTTCCGATAATTACTTCCCAAACTGAGGCTGAGTCATTCTTTAGAGCATAATATCATAATACGCTGTGCTAACGAAGAAAGTGGCCCACATTTGGATTTCGTTCATTGCTAGTGGGAGCAGTTTGTGTCTAGATTTTAACAAGTGTATTAATATTGGTCATGTAAATGGGAACCTTCCTGAGAAAAATCTAGCAAGATTCATGTGCGACATTCATCCACCATTAGAGTTTTACAGAACATGTTTATCCATCTAGACATGACCTTTAATGTTGGGATTAACCTTTCAGTTTTCATGTGTCTGTATTTTGGATGAGGAACCGATCAGCCAGAGCTCTCCATTGACCAAATCTGAAATTAAACACTTCCCGTGAATGGCAAGCTTCAATGCTGGATTGAAATACTACCGAATAGGGTTGCTTAAAGGGATAGTTCACCCAAAAATGAAATCCTGCCAAAATGTACTAACCCTCATGTTTTTTTTTTTTTTTTGTTTGTTTGTTTTGTTTTGTTTTTTAAATCCTGAATCTTCCACTGTTTCTCTTATTTGAACTCCCTATGTAACATCTCCCTCTCTATCAAAGAAATGAAGCCCAATAGACTTGTCTGTTTATCCTGGAAATAGATATTCCCCTTGTTGTCGGAGTGATTTATTGAAGTCCTCTTCTCAGATGGAAACCACAGGAAATTGCCTGGAATGGCTCTAAATTGGTTTATGATTGTTTTATACAGGCTTGTGTGCTTACGGATTGATATTGTGCCTCCACACTCTTCGGTGTATATATTAAACTGATCCATATTGAGGTTTTTGTGTGTGTATTTAGAGGGGACTTGTTAATTCAGTAATGGTTTGAAGCTGACAGGAACTGGCTGCCACAGTCCCTCTCTGAATTACTGAAAAAAAGTGCCACTTTTCTGTGATACATCTGTCCTGTCTCCAGTCAGGGTGGTCTGTGACAGAAAACTCTTGGATTAATCCAGAAAAAGCAGTTGCACTGGATCCAGTGATCATGTTGTTGATAGACTGATATTATTTCCTTCCAGTGATCTCTAGTTGAACCCTCATTTCACATATGTGGCATCTCTCTCTGTGAAGTTTTCCTCCTCTTTTTCTCTGGGTTTAGAAGAACATACAGTGAACTTTGAAACAAAGTGTAGGTGACTTTAGGACACAGAAGTGGTGTAATAAAATGTTTATTTGTTGAGAAACATAATTCATAGTACATTCCAGGATACTTTTGTTACAAGGTACCTCAAAGTGTAACAATATAGTGCAGTGTAGTCTAGTTAGGGTGCATTAAGGCATTACCGTAGTGTTTAAGACAACACAAAACACCATTTGCTACATATTTAACTTCCATAATGTGACAAACATGCACAGATGATTTACGCTAAATATGGCCAGAACCATTTAATAAGAAGGAAAAAAAGGTCAATTTTGATTTCACATTGTCTTAAATAACGTTCCGTAGTCTAAAAGTTTCTAAAGACGAAATGAGCTCAGAGCTGCGGTTTCAGTCTTTCAGAGAGACAGGAGTTAAAGAGGCTAGAATCAGCTGTTTTTCGCTCTGCCGTGCGTAGGATGGCTACTGACAGACTGCTAATGAGCCCATTATCGGCTGCAGTCCTCCGCCTGGCTCCTCGGGGGCACCAGTGGATGCTCTGCGTCCCCTCTCAATTGAATTCCATCCCACAGGGGTTGTTTACAATAAATTCATTTGCTTGAATTAATCAGGAGGTGGAGAGTCAGACATTTGACTAGGGCTGTAGTGTATATACGAAGACAGACATGGAAGCAGGGCATACCTTCGGTCCTCGCTTGGAAGGGATACACCCATGCTGGGTCAAAATTGGACATATTAGAACACCTTGTTGAGAATCATATGCAAGAGGCAAAACATGGTGATTTAAATGGCATACAACAAAGTTGAGGAACAACAAGGTATGGGGACCGACAAGGATGTTGGTCCAGGAACATGTGCTACTCTGCCAAAGATGATAAACCGTCTCTGCTTACAATAAAGACATTCAATAAATTATCACTGAGAAGAGGTTATATCTTCTGTTGCATGTGTGGATCTTCTACGTACAACTCTACAGTTTGATCAAGGTCAGAAAAACCCTCATAGAAGGGAGGGAAATGCATTCCAGGGCACAGAGTGGAAAGGATGAGGCTTGTCTGGTGGCAGCTGGTGTCTTTAACACCACTTAATTCCTCCGATGATTGTTGCAGTTCTTCACAGTTTGATTTTTGACACTTCGGAGATGTTGACATCTCCAGTGACTGGTTGGAAATCTGACATGCTCTATCACTCAATTCTTAAGTAATGCTGCCTTTTGTAGAGAGTAAATGCCAAAGCATACTTCTGTTTTCCACGTGCCACTACAGTATGTCTTGCGCTCTGGGACTAGAAAAATGAACAGTACACGCGTGACGAAATTTGCGTCACTCGAGTACTGTTCATTTTTTCTAGACTCAGTCTGCACATGTGAATGCTATTAAATGGACTAAAAAGCATCAAAGCAGTTGAAAGTGTGCATACGCCTAATGTGTCCATATGGGCTTGCGATCAAAAGTTGTTACTTTGAAAGTCTAGAATGTTCGGCTGTGCGCGTGACATAATTGCCTGTGGAAAAACGAAGTATATCTTAAAAGTGTTAAGTATTAAAAGTGTTGCAGTATTTTATGTCACAATACTGTATCTGTATTCCAATACCAAGAATCATTATTTTTGTAATTGTTTTACAATAATTTGTTTTAGAAAAAAGAGATTGAGCACCAATCAGAGCAAGTGTGTGAAAAGATAGAACATACTGCGGCATTTTGTCAGCAAACACTCAATTATTTATATTCTACCAAAAAGCATACTCAGGAACGAGCTATGAATATACAGTAAGTCTTTAAAGTTATCTGTTATGCTTGTGTTTCATTTTTGTTTTCTTTGCTTTGTTTTTTTATGTGTTTTGTTGTGTTTTGTTTTTACACTGCTGTACCTACACTCAATGCTATGTATATAATTCTACAATGAAGTAAAGCAAGAAGTTCAGCACTCCTTGTGCAAAAAACCAAAGACCTTAAATGAGAAGGTGAATGAGAGAAAAAGTTGCAATATTAGCAATATTATCATATCACAGCTCAGATATCGTTACAATACTATATCATATCGCCAAGTCCCAGCTCATTCTCACCCCTAGCTATGGTGTACGCTATTGTTTTCTGATTTACTCATTAGTATTAACTATATAACCAGTGGCGTAGTGATGGTATATGCGGTGTGCGTGCAAAGATTAGAAATGGTACCATGTCAACATTCAATCTTGGTAAGAGCTACGGCTACCCTCAGCAGCAGACAAACAGTAGTATAGCGCATGCACACACACTATGTCAGCTCCACAAGAATAACGTTTAACCTTTAACTCTCTGCCTTGAATCCCCAGATCTTATTTCACCATTACTGACTACTCATGTGCAGTCTAAACTAGGGTTATCTTAATCAGATGTGAAGGTTTTGGAAGATGAAAAACACGCTGCGTTAGTTCTTGCATGCAAGTGCGCATGTAGCTTTGTCTGCTCCAAGTACAAATGTGCGCTGCTGAACTGCACTGCCCAGAGGCTACAGCACACTGTTTTCTGAAAGCCTTTCTCTCAGCAGTCTGCAACCTCCTGCTCTAACCACAGAACTGTTGCTTACCTACCGACTGCAGTATCACAACAGAGCATGGCAGTATAAACTTACCACAAGCTGCACTCGGACTGACTCATCCAAAGAACGTAAGCACCACGCAGTCAAAAACACAGTTGCTTAATTGAGGCAAAACAGCCCACCGCTAACACTAATGCTAACGCCACAGCGTGACTTGAGCTAAACTACCTCCATGCTGCTAATGCAACTTTAAAATGGCTAATTTTCAACTGTGATACACCTCATTTAATAATCTAGGTGGGGATATTATATTTTGCTTATTAGGCGGAGACCGTTGATGGATTAGTGTTGAAATAACATGAGTTCATTTATTTCTGCTGCCTCTAATGGATCATGCAAGAGGTCATGATCAGATGATATTTTTGGGATTTATGGCATCAGATGCGGAGTGTATTTGCATTTTTTTTTTTTATTATTATTATTCAGGGGATTCGTGGCACAGTTATTCCTGCTTGTTTAGTGTTAAATTAGCATTGCAACCACAGCCATCCAGGTAAACAGTGATTTTCATTGGAAAAAGGCACATATTGGCATCCTTATTACAAAAATGTAAGATGATATCTATAGTTTCCATCAAAATACCAAAGGCACTGATAATAATAAATACTATATGGTCATCACGCTTTTTTTTTTTTTTTTTTTTTACATGAAATCAAAATTGACCTCATTTACTTTCTCAATACACATTCCTGGTCTCATTCTGCACAATTCATCAGTGCATATTATTTTTAAAGTCTAAATTGTCTTCGTACTCTTTTGTCAAAATGTAATAACTTGCTCTGCCTCTGAAATGACTTTTAGCTAGGCTGTGCTAAATAGTTAATCAATAATATCATCAACATTTCATGATCCAATCTCTCAGAAATATGTAACATTACGAAAGTAAAATGGGTTGCGAATGCAGTTTCATGTTGACTGTATTGACAGTACTGGTTAATACCAACTTATATCAGTTTGATTGAAACAGTGATTACCATGGTTATTTGTTTTTTTAGGAGAATAATTAACATTTAAATGAACATTTTATTCACATTCACATAACAAAGAGTCACAATGGCATATATTTTAGTAATATAATAATAATTCAATAATACGATTTTTACTTGAGGGCTGAAATATTGCTATCTCAGATTCAAGTTAGTCCAGAGAGCATACGAGAAGAGCAGGGGCTTATTTATGAGACTCAAAATGAAGCTGGATTTTTTGGCCAGAGCCAGCTTTCTCTAAGACCAGAATCATGATCTGCCAGCTGCTGAGACACCTGAGCAGATTATTAGAGAGAGAGAGAGAGAGAGAGAGAGAGAGATCACAAGGGGGGCAGAGGGAGGGACGGGGTCTCTGACAGAGCGCTGGAGAGAAAATGAAAAGGATGGCGAGATAGTGAAACTAATCAGACAGTCACTGTGTGGTGGAGGGATCAGTATGAGTCCCTCTTAGTCCTGCTATCTTGCGCTGCTCAGCTGCCAGGGCAGCCAGTGTGAACGCCTTTCACAGCAGGCAGGACAGAGAGCGGCGAGCGAGGAAAGGATGATACCAGCCTCCTGGAGGGAGGTCAGAGGAGCATCTCTCTCTCTCTCTATCTCTCTCTATCTCTCTCTCTCTCTCTCTCTCTGAAACATCTGGAGTTGCTTGCAGTCTCATCTGCCCATCTAATATTAGCACATATGAAAAGAGAGATGTGCCAAAATGAGATAAGACATTTTATATATATATATATATATATATATATATATATATATATAT
Organism: Myxocyprinus asiaticus; assembly: GCF_019703515.2. Lineage (NCBI taxonomy): Eukaryota > Metazoa > Chordata > Actinopteri > Cypriniformes > Catostomidae > Myxocyprinus > Myxocyprinus asiaticus. The sequence continues at coordinate 11,302,846 of NC_059391.1, forward strand.
ATATATATATATATATATATATATATATATACACACACACAGTGAATGAATGAATTGACAAAATCATAAGCAACAGTGTATATGCATATAAACCAGGGGCAGAACTTGCCTTTTCAATATATACAGACTTTGTCATATAGCAATGCAGAGGAAATCATTGGAAAATTGGCAAAAATTGTTCATGAAATTGTTCAATTGTTCACATCTTTTCTGCATGAGCTATATATAATATTACTTAATAATATCAGTAATTTGACTTTAGTCAGGTAGTAATTGTTCAATCAATGTAACATTTATAATACGTCTTTCCAAAATTCTTCCAGGTGACAAATATCTCTAGAAAACACGGGCTGTCTAAATTACAATGTGACATTAAGATGTTTTGACAGTAAAATCTTTTGAATGGACTATAAATCTGTTTTTGCAGCCTAATTTTTAATTTGTGTCAAATTAAGTATGGTTTCTACCCTTGACAGATTCCAACAATTTTTTTCCACAACAAAAAAAGTTAATTCACAAATTTAGTTCATTCATTTCCATTTGACCTTTTCAGAGGTGGAAAGTAATGAATTACAGCTACTTGTTACAGAACTTGAGTAAATTTTAAATAATTTTAAATTTAAGTATAAATAAATAATAGTACTTTTACTGAAGTTGAATAAGAATTAAGTATTCAACTTTGCTACAGTTGTTTTTCACCACAATTACAAAGTACAAAAAAATACATTATATTACTGAATTTTTGAGGAGTTTTTTGGGAAGAAGAAATCAGCAATATATAAGCGCTAAATCAGTTTATAAACTAAAACGCGCTGTGCGCAGCACGACGGAAACCTGCAGGGCACAGCATCTTGAGCACAGCAGCTTGCATAAACTGCCGCCGGTGTCCTCTCTTCTCTAGTTTCTTCAAGACTTTCTGCCCTGTCACTATACAAGAACTGTAATGCTGTGATTTTCTGCATATTTCATTTTATTCTGGAAAGGAGCCGTTCATTCAGGTATGCGGTACGTTTAACCACTGATCAAACTTCACTTTTTTTAAGATAGGCAATGTGCCAAACATTAACACAATGTTGTTTGACATATATGTGGGGATATCTTGTTTACTTGCTACTATATGTTTAAAACAAACTTTTTATATACCTTAGAAAGATACAATGCCAATAGTGTCAGAAATTAACAGGGACTCGGGGCAAAAATGCCACCGAAACTGACACAAAATATCAAAATATAATTCAAAATATGGGGCAAAAAATACCCACGCAATGAGTTCCCGTGTTTTATAAAAAATATCTGATATAGTTACAATTACATACATTGTGATCTTCTTTTGACTTTTTACTGAACATAATTTTTTCCCCCGCCGTCCGGTTCCTTGCACCATCGCACGCACAGATGGGCTCTCCGCTTCTATCAATCCGCATCAGTTCGGTATTGTACTCCCACGTTAAATTCTGTAACTGTTCTCCCCTCTTGTTCAATATAAACTGTCCTAGCAAGTAACACTCTCACTCACGGTGCTGTACTGTACTTGTGCTGCTTTTTATCTGTCTGAAAAGCCTCACCCGCTAGAGGCCAAAAGTGCGCAAGTGATGGATGTTATATAAAAAAAGATATGAGAAATCACAAAACATAATGTAACCAAATGCTACAATTTACTTAATAATAATATTTCAATATGTTAAATAACCAAAATGTTAATTAAGACTTTATTATTACAACTGTAATACAATAATATATATACAGAACAACCACTTTTAGTGTTTGAATCAATCATCTCTCTCACTCAACACTGTGTGAAATGTTTATTTTTTGCCTTATTTTATTCAGTTGGCATGTAGGAGTTGATAACAGTTTGCTTAATAATCTCATTCCATATCTGGATAATTGCTGCAATATCATAGATGATAAAGTTCCTCTTAATAGCCAAAATACTTGGACATACGTGAATGAGAATAACCCTGAAGTAGGAATGTGTTTCAGTCGCAATGCACATTATGTAGCTTAGAGATGATTTAGAGACATTTAGTTAGTTACAAATGGCTATTTCTATTTAAATAAATATTGTATTCTTAAACTGTTCTGTTTGTCCAAGAATTATCTTGCAGCAATGCAGGTCTTTGGCATTTAGAAGCTGCTAGTTTAGGACCTGTGAGAAGTCTGTTACTTGTCTTTTTGTTGTGCAGCTAGCCGTCCACTTCCCTCTCTATCCTGTTTGGAAATTATTTTTTTCAAAATAATAATGCATGGAATAGCCTTCATCTCTCTAAAACAATAGACTTTAGGAGAAAATAGAATTTCAGGAGATTTTTTTTTTTTTTTTTTTTTTTTAACATGTAAGAACTCAATACCTCAGCAAATGGGGACAAAAGCTACTGTATTGTGATATCCGCATGGTAGCGCAACCATTTTCAATTGTTCTAATAATAAGAACATTTTCTTGAGTACCAAATTAGCACTTTAGAATGCTTTTGTAAGGAATAGGTGACACAGTATATTTTTGCCATCATGGGTAAAGAAAAAATGGAATAAATACCACTTAAAACAATTATTTAAAATGGTAATAATAATTTGCATTTAATAATTTTGGCGGTATTTTTGATCAATTTAATGCATCCTTGGTGAAAGGAAATATCAATTTCTTTCAAGAACAAAAATGTCTTTGTATTCTAAAAATGGAAGCATATATACTATATATAATATAATTTTCATAAAGTAACTTAATGTAATTACTTGAGTAGTTTTTCGGCAAACTAATTATTTACTCTTACTTGAGTCATAATATTTCTCAGCACTTCTACTAGTTCTCAAGTGAATTATTTCTTCAGTAGCAGTACTTTTACTTAAGTAAAAAGGTCCACCACTGATCTTTTTCTACATGTAATTCATTTTTTAAATTCGTCTAAACATTTTTACAGTTACCTTATCACCCTGTCCGAAGGTATATAAAAAGAAAACTTGTTTGGTGTTGTGCTACTGTTATGACTCCCTCTTGTTTGCGATAATGCATAAGAGATAGTGACAGCCTCCCCCCAAACCCCCCTCAACTGTCCCATCAGTCACATCCACTTCAGCCTGCAGGAAAAGAGCCAAACCCCTTTCTCCTCCCCCTCCCTTCTCATTGGCTGCTTCCTCTGCCAATCAAAATCCAGGGGTGGGGCCTGGGGTGAGGGAGCACTGATGTCAGAGTCACATGGATTCTGGTGTGGTCATGCAAGCGCAGCTGAGCGGCATAGCTATGCTGGCCAGCTGCTGCTGAAACAGCAGTGAAGGGCTCGTGCTAGCACTCGCGATATCAGGTGCCTATGGACTGCCGAGCTTAATGATGTATTTTGTGATTTCAGCTATGAAAGGTAAGAGACAGCATGCTGGGATTTTGTCAACTTCCTTTTATTGCAGGCAAGTAGAGCTGTAACGGGCTTTATTCAGAGTCAGCCAACTCTCTGTTTGAACGGCTTGTTTAAAAAGAGAGACAGAGAGGGAGAGAGAGAGAGAGAGAGAGAGAGAGAGGGAGGTTGTGCTGGCTTGTGCATGTGTTTATAACAGAGGAATTAAGTTCTGGCTCTGTCTGTGCAGTCATATATCTCTATTCTGCAAAGAAAATGAGGTTAGTTCTTTTATTCCAGCTACTGAGGGAAATAAGAAATATGTGTTTGAGAGCTGCTGAACACATACTGTATATGATAAATGAGGCTGTTAAGCTGCTTTCTGATTTTCTGTTCCTGAGCAGAAAATAAATTACTTTCAACTCAGTCCTTTGGCTTAAATGGAAAACAAACAGAATATTTCTTTTTATGCAGGAAAACTGTGCAGAACTGGTCTAGTTGGGCTTTCTACATGGTTTTGTTGGTGTTAAGATGGTCAAAGTTATTTTTTATTTATTTTTATTTTTTCGGTTATGCATGACAACAGGAGGGGCTGTTTTTGTATTCTTCTTGCCCCGAGTCAGAGATGGACCAAGGGTGTGTGGGTTGTCAGAGGGAAGGTGTTCTGGAAAGTTGGAGTCAGGACATAAAACACATTGGCTGCTGGTCATTTGGGTTGACGTCGGCGTGTATCATGTTCTACTGACATGTTGTTTTGTTTTTTTTAACCATAAACAGTGATGAGAGCGGGGTAAGCGCTACACCACTATACTTGTGTTGATCCTGCCTCCATAATCTTTCTCGGCGGTCCCAACCCCCTACCATAACACACTCACATCAGTCACCCCTGGGGCAGATAACTTGTACACTCATATGCAGTCCGTCAGTCTCATTCTCTCTCTCTCTCTCTCTCTCTCTCTCTCTCTCTCTCTCTCTCTCTCTCTCTCTCTCACACACACACACACACACACACACACACACACACACAAACACACATGTACACTAAAACAAAATATTGTGTTTGTTTTGTTTGTGTGTAACGTTTGCTTTCATTTGAAGTGTCTTCGTACTGTCACTCTAACACATATATACACTGATAAACAAATTTACACTCAAACACACACTAAAACAAAACATTTGGTTTGTTTTGTGTTATATGCTTTAATCTTTCCTTTGTACTCATTCACCAAATATATACATTGAAAAACACATTCACACTCAAACATTTACTAAACATTGTGTTTTTGTTTATGTGTAGCATGCTTTAATCTTGCCTTTGTAGTGTCATTCTTTCTGACGAATATATACATTGAAAAACAAATTGTTTATTTTGTTTGCGTAACATGCTTTAATCTTTTCTTTGTACTGTCATTCTGCAAATATATACATTGGAAAACACATTTACACTCACACACTAAAACAAAACATTTTAATTTGTTTTAAGTGTAGCATGCTTTAAAATTTCCTTTGTACTGTCATGCTTTCTGACAAATATATACATTGAAAAACACATTTACACACACACACACACACACACACACACACACACACACACACACTAAATCCATTAACACTCCATATGTGCATGCACTTTACTGCACATACACTAAAACAAAACAGTTTAATGTTTGTTTTGTGTATGTGTAACATTACTTTTTTTTTATAAGTCTTTATTTTGTATTGCCACTTTTTTCTATCATACCTGTACTGAAAGAAACACCTTTACACCCAAACACACACACATACACACACACACACACACACACACTCAAATCCATTAACACTCCATACGTAAATGCACTGTGCCGCCAAACACACATACACACTCAGCTGTCATTCTGCATTAAGCGAGAGGTGTTGAGAGTGGAAAAAGCATTGGATGTTGGTGTTGAGCCGCAGTAACACCACTCCTCTCCATCACACACTCTCTGTGTATCTCCCTCTGAAAGCTTTTCAACAGTTCACCTCCACTGCACTCTCAGTTATTTAATTATGAAAACACTGAATCGCTCCATAACCAGTGCTGGGTGTAACGCATTACACAGTAACGTGTTACTGTAATCTAATTACATTTTGTGGTAACACAGTAACGTGTTACTTTTACAAATTAAATAATCTGATTACAGTTACAGACATGAATAAAATTATGTTACTTGGATTACACATTTATTGCTAAGACAGTAATATTAATTGAGTAGAATGCATTTTAAAATGTATTACATTCCTATGTTAGTACTTTTATGTGTGTTGCTGTGTCAGCTAATGACCATGCACTCTAACAAACCACCATGGCGTATAGAGGACATGTATGAAGGCGACAGCAGATGAGTGAGCGGCGTTACTATGGAGAGTGTAGTTGTTTATTCAAATTGAAAATGAAAGCAAAGCGTTTCAAGTTTCATGCGCTCACAATCAGTCTCAGCGAGCTCTGTGTCAGCGTGCTCCCAACCCTGGCTAGAGGATCGAAGCATACGAGGCTGGGCCGCCGACAAATCCTCCTTAAATATCCGCGCTCTGCCCCATCCTCGCGCGCCTCCCTCGTGTGTCCCTCTGCAGCTGCCGTGGGAGGAGAAGGGATCGGCTTCGGGTGTATATGGAAAACAGCTCTCATTCCCCTCTGACAGAGGGATATGTTGCTCACAAGGTGGAAACATTTGCGGAACGGCGTCTTGAAAAAGACTTCGCTAAGCAAAGGGCTCTTTTATTTTCTTTATGTACTGTACACAGTAAACACCAACACAATGCAATAACGTTACAGCACAAGCTGTCTGAGCACAAGCAGGGAGGTAGAAATAATCGACTCGCTGTAAAGTTGTGTAAACACATACATGCTGCATATGTACACACAAACAGACATATTGTACATGCATAAATACACATGCATGATGCAACACACAAGCAAACCTGTATATTCAAACCAAAAAGTAACAACAAGCATTCAAATACACAATGATTTTACTATCAAGGCTGTTTGCAAATGTGTTTTCAGAAATGTTTCTAGTTCATTAGTATTCTTTTTCTGTCTTTCACACCAACACAAACACAGGTAAGCAAACCTACTGTACACATACATGACACACACAGCTAAGAAGGTTGTAGATAGCGGACTTACGCACACACACACACACACATTCCTGAAGATACTACTACAGAATATTTGAGATAAAGTTAATTTGCATTTTTAGAAATGCATTGGATCTCTTTAGCCAAGTTGCTGTCTTTGTCATATTGCTGTAATTTTGTTATTGTTTTCAGTCAATATTAAAGTACTAAAAGAGCTGTTGGTGTCATTTGTTTTCGCAGGTTTGATTGGTTTTAGAAAATAACTTCAAAGTAAAGTAATTAGTAACCTGATTACTTCCCCCATGAAGTAATTATGAAAGTAATCTGATTGAAATTTTACAGAAGTAATCAGTAGTGGATTACTTTTTAAAGTAACTTTCCCAACACTGTACATAACTCAACCATCAATGTGCAGAAAATCTGTTAAATACACTTATGTGTACGTTATGTGTTTATGCATGTTTTTATGCTGTCTCAAAATGCACTAAGTCAGATTTATGTGGATATAGTGTAATAAAATATTTATGCTAATTTTATGACTTCATTTTGCAGGCAATTACAAGCACGTTGGCGTGCGTAGAATAATAATGTAAATTATGGGTTTATGAGCAATTTTTATGATTTTTCAGTGTTCAAATGTGCTTGTTCATACCTTCACTGGCAAGCTGTGTGCTCAGATCAGTGGGTTTCAGTGGGTTTTTGCATGTGTGCAGCAGTTAGAGTGTGTGTGTGTGTGTGTGCATGTTAGGGTACCTATGCACAGAGATGTTTTTAGGGTGCTGCCATAGATATGATCATGCAAGTGTGTGTGTGTGTATGTGTGTATGTGTGTGTGTGTGTGTGTGTGAGAGAGAGAGAGTTGTGGAGCTTGAGCAGGTGTATGAGATACTGCTCCCCTGACCCAGGGTCTGATGTGTGGGTTGTTCTGGAAAGGCTGATAGAATAAAAATAGAGATCTGGAAGACTTTCCATAACACATTCACAATGTTCTTTGCTCTTTCATTGAAGATTCATCCTAATGTTTTAGAACAGTTGATACTGTTTTAATTAATATTTTGTCGAAATATTGTACTGTAGTATTAGATGTATCCCATCGAGAACATCTACCATTTAAGCATGATTTCATTTTGCAACCATCCCGAAAGTGTATTTTTTCAAATAAACTGGAAAAGATGTTTGATAGACATCATTTTATAAATAAATGTTACTGTTTTACGTCTGATTTCATATTTTAGTTGTGCCACAATCCTTTGTTTTACTGCATAATTCACTCTCTGCCTGCATTTTATTTGATGGATCCATCTCATTCTACTGATCTGCTGCATCTTTGAGAGAGCGATGTTGTCTCTTCTTTTGAAGAAACGAACACTGCTACTCCTTAAATATCTGATCAAGGACAGTAGTGGTTGTTGTTTCAGATAACGAGGAAATGGAAAGAGCATTCGTAAAATGTTGTTTAGATGGCTTCGTAGAACCTAATCTCATATTAGTATTATGAATAATTTCATTTTGCCATAATTTTCAAAGCACTGAATTGATTGCTACACTGATTTCACTGTGAAACCACATTTCATTGACATCTGGCAATTACTAAGTGTTTGCTAGTCATTTGACAGGTGTCATTACAGATGCTAACGTCTCATTCTGTAATGCAATACAACAATCTCTCGTTTTCTTTTTATCATTCCTCCTTTTTCCTCTCCTCTTTCCCAACCTCCTATCCACACCGTTGCCTCTCAAGCACCTAATTACCTGTTATGGAAACATCCCTCTCATTACCCTATGCAAATGAGCTAGCCTGCTCCACACAATTAAGATGAAAACTCCAAATATTAATTACATAATTAAAGAAAGTTGTTTGATGTGCCAAAAACAGAAAAAAAAAAAAACTGGCTTGTTTCATCTGGGTTTTAATTAACCCTTTAATAAGCAGTAAAGTGTGCAAATTTTTGAAAATAGCTTTTTGAAATCTGTTCATGATAGTTTTCAGAAGTGTTTTGAAAACACCAGACCAGACTGAATCTAAAAGTGCATGTACGTTAAAAACAAATTCAAAGCAAATAACATTTGCATACTAAAGTGAACGTTAGTGGTTTGCTTCCACTCTCTCTTTCTTTAGTGAGAGGGCTAGTAGAGTGCTCTTGACTAGTGTAATTCCCTGGGCACCTCAGCAACACAGCAGAGGTTAACAAGATAGGCTGTAATCCAGTTAGCCACAATGGACAGAAAGAGGGCAGGCAAAATCAGATCAAGGTGAAGGAACAATATAGCCCACCAGCAGGGGTTAAAAATAAAGCGCAAGATTAGTGGCCAGTGAGTAGAAGTGTTAAGTGGACTATTTCTGTTGCGGCTTTGGATTTGGGAAGTAGTGTAGAGGGAGGAAATGAGTCATTTCTATGGATATTAAAGTGCCAGTGCATATGGTGCTAATGAACACAAAATTTGTTCGCATTAAACATTTCACACTAATTGGCAGACTTAAATTTCTGGCATTTATACAAGCACTAGCCTCAAGCACAGCCTAACCACAGACCACCATAAGTGTCACATAAAAACAATAAACTGTGGTTCATCAGTCAGATGGTTTTTCCATGTCTACGTGGAGAGTTTTTGACCAGAATAAGCCACAATGTGGACCAACCCTTCTGTTTAACCCTCATGTTGTGTTCCGGTCATTTTGACCTGAAGAGGACTTTCTTTTGCCTGAAAATGTAAGCGCAGCATAGTTCTTGCGGGAAGACTAGCAGCTGTTCATCATCGTACCATTAGCTAGGTAACTCCTAGCCAATCACATGTAAGCCATTGCTTTATAAGTCTGCTCACAATCTATCACATTGCTGTTTCAGTGTGCTAACACGGCAACCTCCACCACCCCACCACCACCAGTTGAGTCCCGTCCTGCACGAGGGTAGGCTCCTCGCCCCTGCCTTCTATCTCCGGCAGGATATGACGGTTCTGAGTACAACTTTTTCAGACTGTTAGATGGGGCTTACACCAAAGGGAGACATTACATTTCTGTTTATATTCATCAAATAAATGTCATCTTAAATTTCACTCAAGTCTGCGAGTCTTCCTGATAGAAATGTTAGTTATTATCTTATTGGACTAAAACTTACTGACTTTGCTCACACAGGGTATCACAACTTCCCAAAAAACGATTTATATATTTTTTTTTTTTTTTACTTTGTGTTCCTGATCTGAAAATACCGGCCTATAAAAATTGCTTATAAATCTCTCATTATGCTATATTATCACCATATATTGGATTACATATTTTTGCCAACTTGTTTTCTTTCAATTAGCACAGGTTTTGTATTTATTTTTGGAACTTACTGATCGTAGGCCTCATTGGCCTGAGCTTATGCACCTCCGTTGTTGAGTGAAAAAAGCATTATTTGTGGATAATTTTGCCAGTATTAAATAAAATATGAAAACACCCTGTTCTATTTATCACACTAGTGTGCTTTAATGTTTAACCAGGAAGTTTGTTTTGAAATGCTTTTATTTTGTACAAAATGGCACAAAGTCACACTTGTGGTGTTCAGGAGCATGTTCATGTTCACATATGTACATGTGTGCTTGCAAACATAAAGGCCTTGGACCTGAGCACGCGCACATACACACACACATGCTCACGTACACGCACAAACTCTTTGATTATTACATCTTTCTTACATGTTCGTGTTCACATATGTGCACGTGTGCTTGCAAACATAAAGGCCTCAGATCTGTGCACGTGCACATACACATACATGTACACTAACACACACACACACACACATACTCACGTACATACACAAACTCTTTGAGTATTACATGCTTTCTTAAATGTTGATTTTCACATATGTGCATGTGTGCTTGCAAACATAAAGGCCTCAGATATGTGCACGTGCACATACACACACATGTACACTAACACACACACACACACACATACTCACATACACCCTCAAACTCTTTTGAGCATTACATGCTTTCTTTTTCACAGAGATTAGCTTTATCCTACCTTGAACTTCATCCAACATCCATCCATCCATCCATTCATCCATCCAAAATTATCACACACACACACACACACACACAAGAACTGTCTTTGCCCCACAGTGACTCCTCTCCAACAGAATCAAAAGAATTGTGGTGTTCCCGGTCAAAGATTTTTTTGTCCTCATGCACATGACTGACAATAGCTTTTTGCATGTGCCTTGCAAATGTGTGTACTGCATTTGAAACACACAATGCTTGATGAAAGAAAGATCATCAAAGAAAGATTCTTTTGGAGAGGGGTCACTGTGGGGCAAAGACAGTTCTGGTGTGTGTGTGTGTGTGTGTGTATGTGTGTGTATGTGTGTGTATGTGTGTGTGTGGTAACGTTGGTTGGGTGCTGGATGCAGTTCAGGGTAGGATAAAGTTCATCTCTGTGAAAAAGAAATACATGTAATATAAAGTTTGTGCGTGTACGTGAGCATGTGTGTCTTTGTGTGTGCGTGCGCATGTGTGTGTGTATGTGCACGTGCACAGGTCCGAGGCCTTTTTGTTTTATGTTATGACTGGGAACATTACAAGTGTGACTTTGTGCTATTTTGGACAAAATAAAACCATTAAAGCATAGTCTTTAAGCAAAAATGCTTAAAGACTGTGGCCTGAAAAACACAAATGTTTCTAGTTACTCAAGCTCAATTTCTTGTTGGGTTTCTAAATGTGTTACAAAGCAATTTGTTACGTAACACAAGTTGCATTCTCAGTGTTGAAGCAAGGGGGCACTGTAGTGAGAATTACCATTCATTTTCTTTTATAGACGGTTTTCTCTTTTAATTAGGACTGGCAATCGATAAAATGTTTTATTCAAATTAATTTCATGACATGCAGATTAATTTATCAAGTTAATTGCAAATTAATCACATTCATATTTTTTTTGAGAAAGGCCCCCAAATAAAGACAATTCATATAAATAATTTATGATAATTCCAATATATATGCTGTACATATATACATATATATATATATATATATATATATATATATATATATATATATATATATACATACAGTACAAACATAGACATAAAACTGCTTTACAGCATCATAAACGGCTCGTATTTAGGATGCTGTGTCAAGTTAAAAGTAGTTAAAACTTTAAAATTTGCATCATGATAGCCCTGCATTCTGTTGTGCTTCATTCAGTTGTCAAAAATGCATCCTGTGTGACCTGCTGTCATTCGGTGGCTGCGCTGCTTGTGACATTTGTTAAGCTGTGCTGACTGCCCCCTGCTGATGCAGCTTTTATAAAAATTTAGTTTAATTTAAACTTAATTTTTATAAAAGCTGCATCAGCAGGGGGCAGTGATGATAGGAAATTGCATACTTTTGTTATGTAATTTACATATGGGTCAGGAGGCTTGAGTAATTGCATTATTTTTTAAATGCATTATTTTTTTTATATATATAATTAATCACAATAAATTAACACATTAAATCGACAGCCCTACTTTTAACCATGTTTCTGGCCTATACCATGCCAGAATTTTGCACAATACTGTTTCTTTAACATTTTTTTTTCATTGCAGCCTAGTTAATGACAGACATCTGTCTGCCTGCTAGCCAGTTTAATCCACAGTCTAGTCCTGCCAAAAGACAGGACTAGATCAAACCGAGGGATCAATTCAGGATGTGTGGAAGTGGGCTTTGGATTGATAAGAGTCACACACACACACACACACACACACAATGTCTCCCATCCTTTTCCTAGGGGGTTTGAGTGACCATATTCCACCACAACAACTTATAGAAACCAAGTGCCATTTCCATAGGTTATTAGAGTGTGTGATGTGTGCGTGTGTATGTGTAAGAGAGAGAGCACGTGAGAGAGAGATTTTAAGGGTGTCTATGAGTGTGTTTCAGAGCTGTGAAATGCATTACCTGCCAGCTTGGGCATGGTGACTGCTTAATGAGATATTGACTGGCCATTGAGAGCATAGATTTTTGATTTAGCTCCAATGGTGTGTGTGTTTGTGTGTGTGTGTGTGTGAGAGAGAGAGAGAGAGAGAGAGAGAGAGAGAGAGAGAGAGAGAGAGCATGAAAAGACAAGTTACAGACTGTCTAGAGATTGTAAGTGAGAGAGTGGAAAACAGACGGAGAGTGAGTTTCTCTGTAGGATTGTAGTCTGGCACTTCTCCTGGTTACCCATGCCATGCATGGACACACCCATCCTCACGCTACATCTGAGCCCTGGCACCTCGGACAGTTTGGCATAAGTCCCATGTGCCAGTCTCGTTTCACCACCTTGGCAGGCAAGACAACCTCGCCTCCAAAAAAGCGTCCTTGTTACATCAAATGCTTCTGTCCCTGTTCAACCAAACCTGCACTTATTATGTACTGTACAATTCATCAGTGCATATTATTTTAAAGAAAAAAATCTGTCATCAAAACTTAATAATTTGCTCCACCTCTGAAACGGCTTTCCTTTTCGTCGCATGTCACCAAAGCCCACTTACTTTTCCAACAATGATTTTCAGTGTTTAAAGAAGGGAGTAGTCCTCCACAGTTGGCTGCAAACTCTGGCATGGAACACCTTTTTTTCCAATCCAATCAATTCCTGATGGTTTAAATCCTGCAGGACAATTCTTCTCATTAAACATCCTTTTTCGTTCTGCAAAAAAAAAAAAAAAAAGCATAGTATAACGTAAAATGGGTTGCGAATGTTCCTTAATGTTGACCGTAAACTTCAGCAGTAACTATATAAACCACTACTGATTATTAAAACGTTTGCTGCAGATTACATGAAGCACTAGGTATTGTTATTTGTTAGAAAGCAGTTTAATTATTCAGAGGGACAAGCATCTCACACCTTTGGAGTAATTTCCCACGTTGACTCAGACTCCACATTTAAAAGTACAATCGTAAGGAAGCCTTTGATGTCGCTGGCTGTCAGAATATATTTCAGGCCTGCCAGAATTCTCCTTCTCATCGTTCTTCACTGATAACACATTCACCACAGGTCCAGCTGCACACACAAATAGCATGCACGGCTGAAATTCTGGGTGAAAGGTGATTACTCTCCCATCGGAATGCAGAAGGAAAGGAGAGATTTTTTTTATCATTTAAAAACAGGAAGAACAGGATGCAATAAGACAGATTGTGCAAGAACGACAGCAGGTACCACAAACAAGCAATAATGGAAGGATTGCACAAATTACACTGCCTCATTTGTCCTCAAAGTGTCTCTTGGAAGAGAGCAGCCCTGGTCCAACAGCTTGAGGGTTTACCCAAGCTACCCGAGTTTTAAATGAGGCTTGTTTTTTTTCCTCTCACTTTCTTGCATCTATTACCTCGTGCCAGAGTTGGTTGGGTGCACCCTGACTGAACTACTGCTGCTTATTAGCTGTGCGGATACAAATACATAAGGCAGAAATTGCACAATATGTGTGTGTTAGGGCTGTGTATGCATAGTGCCCGCCCTGCAGACCCCTCCAGGTGCAGTTGCCGATGAGATTGGCGTGTGAGAGTGCTGTGCCCTTTCCTCTCATTCACACGGGTTGAACGTGGTAAACCACAGTGTTGATTGAAGGTGCTTACAGTTGCACTGAGCTTTTCTCGCACAACTTCAATTCCAAGCACATTGTTTTGCCCCTTCAGTTTTTCTTTTCATTGCTTTTTTATATCTGGGGGGTGATTTTCCTTATCTTCTTTTTTGCCCCTCCTTCTTTCTCATGAACACTCCTTTGAGAGCCGTCCACTGGCCTTTTGAAGTTGCATCAAAGAGGAAATGGGGAAAAAGCATTATCGATTTTGTGTTTTGTCAGACTCAAATATAAAAGAATGGAAACGTGTGAAACAGCAAGTCAGGTGTATGGAACAGGGGCTTGGGCAGCTTTCGCCCCCGTTTTGCCCCTGAACGGGTGAGCAAGAAGCCCTCTGTGCCGATTACGCCACCCTACTCCCTGGAGCTCTTAGAAGCCCTTCTCCGCAAACCTGTGCTTTTGTGCTGTTAATCCCTGGGTAAATCAAATCCTTTTAGAGGATAAACCTTCAGTCAAACCTGCTTTTTCTCCCCTGAAGATGTCAGATCTCTTATCCCGGCTCCATCGAACCGGTGTCAACTTTCTTCTGAGCTCAGATACTTGACTTGCTTTTCCTGACGAAAGTTGGAAAGCATTGCCGAGGGTTTGCTGGTAATCAAATCTGCACTGCAGGCATGCATGAATGAGTGTGGTTGTTTGTGTTTGGAGAGCGAGTGATTGTGAGACAGAGGAAGGGCCAGGGGAGGGAGATGAGATCTAATTGTCTTCTGATTGTCTTCTCTTCTCACTCTTGTATGACCCCGCTGTGACATAAGCAGAGACCTCACGGGCCAAGTTACTCCTCCTAACCCACCAGGACTGATCTGGGGACAGTTTTGATCTCAATCCAAATGTATCGAAGATTACGGTTCGAGCATATGATGGCAAAATGAACAACGTCTTTCAGAACTCTGCTGAGCAGACTTGGATAATATTTCACCTATATCTGTGAGACTTGCACCCTTTGTATTGTATTACAGTCATGTAATACAATGTGTCGATGGTCATTATTAAGCAGGTTTTTACACGCAGCTCAGATACGAAGGGTCTGCGGAGGTATCAGAGTAATAATGCAGCTCTATTCTTAGAGCTATTCTCTTTTCTCTATTCTCTTTCACGTCGCATTGACTATCCGCGACTGATATAACAATTGTCTACTTTTATATGCACATCAAAAGGTCTTTAAGTAGTTGAGGGCATGTAGTAAGGTTTATAACTGAGGTATAAGACATAAAGTCAGTTAAAGCTGTTTTTTTTAAATTCAAACACACAAAAACATTATGTCATATAAGAAAGAGGCCTCGCTTTTTGGTTTGCTGCGAGAAACAGGGTGCCACGGAGTGCATACTTGAGAGGCCAGAGAGTTCATCCTCCCTTCTTCACCATGGATATCAGCTTTAATGTTCTCAAGAATGGCAGAGGAGCAAAATGTAGGAGTATTCTTCTGAATTTTTATGAGATTAGGGAAAAAGACTGAAAGAGAGAGAGGGAAAGAGGGAGGAAGGCAGAACAATAGAAGCTGCTTCAAGTAGGAGGCTTGATTGCAGAACGAGAGAAGCAACTTTGAGTTGATTTAGAGGGGTCCCTTCCGAGGCCATCGAGAGTTTTGTTGAGGGCTGTCACTATCGATTATTTTGGTAATCGAGTAATCTAACAATTTTTCTGACGATTAATCGAGTAATCGGAAAAATTATTTAATAACTCAGATTGCACAAAGGTGTCGAGATGAAGTCACATTTGGCTAAAATGCATTCATTAGCCTAAGTTTTGATGTATTTTATGATTGAATAACAACAATGAAACAATTGTACAAACAATATCTAACAGACATCCAAATCAGATCTGTATATTCAAGCAGATAGAGATTGGTTTCTCCAATGTTCCCAACTTCTTCTTTTTTTAAATGCAAGATCTACTTTTTTATTTAACTAGTTCAACATAATCTAACCATATTAGTTTAGAACTCATATATGGGAAAACAGGCCATGGAAATCAAATCTTTTCAGAAACAATGTCTGCCCACCCATCTTGTTTATTGAGGATAAGTTATATATGTGGTTAAACTATTTTATTTGTTTGTTTGTTGTTGTTTTTTTTTTTTTTTTTTTTTGCTTTTTTTAACTATCACTTGAAAAATATTGCAATATGGAATGCAATATTCACAGTATTCCCGTGAAAAAAAAAAAGTTCACTCTAAAGGGCTCCAGACTGCGACTAAAATGGTCGCAAATGCGACCAAAAATAAATGACTTAAAATCTAGTCGCCATTGGCGACAGTCCGGATGTGTGCTTTCATATGCGGTTTCGTCAGATATCATCTTGTGAATTATTGAATATATTTTTAGAGCGCCAGTGTGTCTCGCGCCACTTTTCACCCATTCTGTTGATGATATGAGCTCGCTGGCTGCACACAACAACAAACACAGCATGAGCCATGATGTCCGATTCGTGAACAAATGACTCTTTTGAACTGGATCTTTATAATGAATCACCCGACAAGAGCTCGTTTGAACTCAGCAGCTCAGGTTAGCTGTTTGAATTCGAGTCACTTTCTCAGCGAAGCAGCCATCAGTGAGTTCACAACTGGGAGTGCATACATGTGTATTTTGGGCTTGTTTAGAATTAAAAGTCCCTGGGTAGCTCAGCGAGTATTGACGCTGACTTCCACCCCTGGAGTCGCAAGTTCAAATCCAGGATGTGCTGAGTGACTCCAGCCAGGTCTCCTAAGCAACCAAATTGGCCCGGTTGCTAGGGAGGGTAGAGTCATATGGGGTAACCTTCTTGTGGTCGCGATTAGTGGTTCTCGCTCTCACTGTGGTGCGTGGTAAGTTGTGCATGGATTGCGGAGAGTAGCATGAGCCTCCACATGCTGGGAGTCTCTACGGTGTCATGCACAACGAGCTACGTGATAAGATGGACGGATTGACTGTCTCAGAAGCGGAGGCAACCGAGACTTGTCTGCCGCCACCCAGATTGAGGTGAGTAGCTGCGCCACCACGAGGACCTACTAAGTAGTGGGAATGGAGCATTCCAAATTGGGGAGAAAAGGGGAGAGAAAAAAATTTTAAAAGTCCCGTGATTACAGACCGTTGAATTATTGAAAAATAATGCACACCCAAGTTGGTAATGCGGTCATGACGCACAGCCTTGGGTGTATTTATTTTTCAATAATTCAGCCGGCCGGAGTCAATTATTCCACTTATACCATGGTTACCACACCGTAAGACATGCGGTTTTATTAAGTAAATAGAGTTCTCTGGATTCCCACATTGAGTTTTACCCGTATTAATGGCCATAAACTTTTAAATATTTATCGGAATTGGGGCATTGCAATCTTTTTTACTAATCATCACAAAATCTAATTTACATGAGGAGAAAGATCACATTTCATTCAAATGGTAATTCATTTATCCAGAATAGAACTCAAGCGATTATTTGCTGAAAATAACCTTCTTAGATCATCTGGATTCGGTCAGATTTATTGAACAGAATGTGTTTGCGCATCCATAACTGCGTGTGTAACTTTAATCAAGTCCGCCAGACATCTTTTTCAAAACATTAATTTATGTTGCTTCATAAAAGCCTTTATTGCAAAACAATTGTGTAGTTAAATGTTTAGATTGCATTCCAATGTGTTTTTTGGCTCAACTTCTCTCATGCATCTGGAGACGCAGCACCGCAAATCGCATGCATATGATCTTACCGTGTGTGTGTCCGGCGGGTTTGTGAAAACTGGATGTCATCTTTTCAAGTGCTGATGCATTGCTGAAGTGATATTTTTTAGGTACTGCATTGTTTTTCAAATCTAAAGTGAAGCACTGTCACACAGCTGACATCTCGTCATTATGTGTTCGTACCCTCATCTGTGGACTGCGTCACTTCCGCCTTATTTTCGATAGGTCGATTCAGCCATTTTGTAATCAAGGATTTTTTTTAATTGAGTAATCGAATTAAATCGAGTAATCATGACAGCCCTAGTTTTGTTCTAACATTCTTATCTAGTATGTTCCCCTTGATCAAGCTCCTGTTTTCACTCAAATAGGACAATAATTGAAAGCACTAGGTGGCAATGCGAAAGACACAAACTTGTCAAGTCTGGGGACCCGGGTAGCTCAGTGGTAAAGACGCTGGCTACCACCCCTGGAGTTCACTGGTTCGAATCCCAGGGCGTGCTGAGTGACTCCAGCTGGGTCTCCTAAGCAACCAAATTGGCCCGGTTACTAGGGAGGGTAGAGTCACACGGGGTAACCTCCTCATGATTGCTATAAGGTGGTTTGCTCTCGGTGGGGCGCGTGGTGAGTTGGGCGTGGTTGCCGCGGTGGGTGGTGTGAAGCCTCCACACGCGCTGTGCCTCTGCGGTGGTGAGCCCGGCGAGCCACATGATAAGATGTGCAAGTAGAATATCTCAGACGCGGAGGCAGCTCCGTCCTCTGCCACCCGGACTGAGGTGAGTCACTACACCATCACGAGGACTTAGTGTGTACATTGGGAATTGCACATTCCAAATTGGGAGAACATTTTAGAGGCACTTTTATAGGAAGTAAATTGCTATTATAAATTTTTTTTTTGCAGCGACAAAGTAACCAGAAATCATTTTCGATAAGAGTTGCCGATGAGGCGAGTAAAGATCAACCGATATTGTCAATATTTACACCAATACTTTTTTGTATGTTGAAATGTCCGATGACCGATTTGCATAACTAATTTTTTTAGATTCAGTAATAACAAAATCATGCATCACTAACCTTCTATGCAACACTAATATAGCAAATAAACAAAGAATTCTTTAACCCGTTTTATTGCCAATAAGCACTTGTCTGAGAAATTCTTTAATTTTAAATTTTAAGTCTTTAGGAATAGAACACTGTACAATTTGTTTTCAAATATGGTAGTTCACCTTGGTTTGGGCAATGTTTAACTTTATCGGTAAACCCAACATTAAAGTACCAGTAACTTGATTAAGCATAAAAGTCTAAATATCGGTTAAAATATCAGTCAAATGGATTATTGGTCTTTAGACATGAGTGACTGGTGATTTGATGAAGTTGAGCAGAGTTCAAAGCAGCGACACAATATGCGTGAATACCAGTGTGAGTGCAGACATTGAAGCTCAGGAGATCCGGCAACTGATACATTTGGAGACCGCAGTCAAGTATAAATGCCTTCTTGCCACCAATGGCACAGACTGTGTGACCTCAATTTAATAGCTGTGTACGCACTGTGTAGGCACCATCAGAGTTTTCATAAAGTAACATGTCGGCAGTTGATAGAACAAGAAGCGTTGACTTGTCTTCGAAAAGTCTGCATGCAGCCTAAGCGTGAAATTGTATCTCAAGGTTACTTTGATTAGGCCTGCTGTGTTCTAAACAAACCACATGGCATGAATTTAATTCCTCACAACAACAAAGCCAGCCATTCCCATCTTCGCCAACCTCTGAAACATGTTTTATATGCACATATATTTATTAGAAATTAAGTCATGCCTGCATTTTAATGACAAAGATGAAAGGAGTTTCCCATTATTTGTTTATTTAAAGCATACAATAAAATCACCAGTTTAACTTGTGTTTTAAAAAGTTCTGAAAAGAACTAAGTATATTTAGTAGAAACACAAGCAAAGAGTGTAATAAACACAGAATTATACAGAAATACGATATCCACATTAATTTCACAACAAAATCAATTAGAAGCAATAGCTTTGCTTTTCGAAATAGAACAAAGTCATTGAAGATGACAGGAATTATTTGCACGTTGGAGCCCCGTGGGTTGGTGGAGAGGGTTTCCGCTTGCTCTGTAGCTATGCACGGGTGTACCGCGGTGGGGGAGAGGGACTGTGGAGAGGCCCTTGACCTGTGTCAGAGTGAAACCCAGAGCCCCTACCGTTTAAACAGACAGTCTGATTACTGATTAGGAGCTCATTCCCTGTTGCGCTGAGCAGTTTGCGTGTCAGCATCCATTCCACCCAACCCTGCACTGATTAAGAATGAGATGAGAAAACCGATGAGGCTCAGACTGACTGCACAGGTCTTTATCTTTCTGTCTCTTTCGCCAAGGCAAACACCACTTTTGCAATTGCTCAGATGGGGTTAGGGATTTTTGATAAACCAATAATCACAATTAATAATGGGATAGTTCACCTATATTGTTCTCTCTCTCTCTCTCTCTCACTCACTCACTCACTCACTCACTCACTCACTCTCTCTCTCTCTCTCTCTCTCTCTCTCTCTCTCTCTCTCTCTCTCTCTCTCTCTCTCTCTCTCAGAGATTATGTTGAGTTCTGGCAATCACCCAGAGTACGCTCTGGAGAGCCAGTAGTGTTTTGTTGTTGTTTTGAAGTTTTTTTTTTCTCTCTCTCTTCTCTTACCCCGTCTCTCTCTCTTTTGTTGTTCCCCTGGGCTTCTTGTTTCTGGATGAGAGCTGTCCCTCTGCTGAGCACAGATTCTTGTCTGTCTGTCTCTCTCTCTCTCTCTCTCTCTCTCTCTCTCTCTTTCTTTTCCTCTGTCTGGAAGCACACTGTGAAGCTGTCCATCCTGAACAAGAGCCGCATCAGCACAGAGACAGTGAACTTGGAATCCACACTTCTGTCTTTCTCTTATTCCGAAAAGCCGGCATCCTAATGCACTGCAAAAAAATGTCTGTTTGAAAATAAAGAATAAAATTAAATAATAATAATAATAATAATAATAATTAATATTATAAGCAATAAAATCACTAATAATAATAATACAAATAATAATATGCATTATTATTAAATAAAAAATAATGTACTAATTATTAAATAAAATAATAAAATAAAATAATTTATTAAAAAAAATAATAAATAAATTAACATTTTTATAGCTAAATTAAAGAATTTATGCTAATAAATTGTATACAATGTCAAATTAAAATAAAAAAATACTATAATAATTATATTTTTACAAAATTAATACAATTTAGAACAAGTGAATGATGAAATACACTTGGTAAGATTTTGGAAAACAGGATATATTTTCTGAAAATATAATTAAATTTATCTTGTTATGATAAGTATGTTAAGATATATTTGCTGGAACACATGACAAAGATACTGACTAAGAATTGAATATTTTACAGTGTCCACCTCAAAGTACCAGATAAACAAGACTAGATCATTGTGCTTTACACTTTTTCTACCCCTTTCCTTTTTTGCTTTCAAATTTACCGTTCAAATCATCCATGGCTGCAAGTGACTGAAAAACGAAGGTCATGTGATAATTTCCATGCAGCGACTGGTCATTATTCTATGCAGCAGCAGCTGCCTGCAGTCCTTACAATGTTCTTTGGTTTGTTTTGTTTTGGTCAGTAGTTCAGAGGGACTGGAACGGTGATGATAGCAGCATTAATTTGTTTCATATGTCGACTGAAGGACACAGTCCGCAAAGTCCATAGAGAGTGTTGTGAATCACTATCAAAGGCTCTCAGACCAGCACTCCTCTTAGAGTGTCACTCTATGAATACCATCACTCCACTACCAGTTACACAATGTGAACAGCTGTGAATTATTGCATCTTGTCTTAGCAAAGAGTGAAATCTCTTTACAGACAGAACGCCTGCATTATGTGGGCTTAAATGTGATATGCAAGTAGGTATAGCCCTAGCGACTCATGTTTTGTCAAAATTCATGAATTTTCAAGAAACTGTCAGGTATATATAGACCTCAGGTTTGCTATGGAAGTAAAAATCCCATTCATTTTCTCCAGAAATTTATTTTTAGCGATAATGCATGCACATTCTAACAAAGACCTTCCTTGAATTTCGAGATTGTTAAGCAATGGTATAGTGTATATGCCTCTGTAGAAGCCACAAATCAATTTAAACTTCATTTTATTTTTATTTTATTTTTTTGTTTATTAGACAAATTTCCAATAAAGAACTACACTACACATACCAGAGAGAGACTCACCTATAAGAGAAGTTACTATTACCATGGAAACGTAAACTGTGATATAAGAGCTAAGCAGCAACCACCCACTCTGTCCCAAACCGCAAACCTTTGCACTATTTTACGTCATTTTGAAGTGTAAGTAGTGCGAGTAGTATGTTTACACTGAAAATGCAACAAAAAGAAGTGTACTGTGAGTTCCCGGATGATGCACTTTTTCAACCGTTAAAATGGAGTGTGGCATGTTGGACACTATGTGCACTCAGTGCACGCGGCTTGCCATACATAGCGGAAGGGGCAGAGTTACCGTATGGTGATCTGTCAAAACAACTGTACTGTAAATAATGGAGAATACTGTATGACAACTAGCAAAACGTCTGTGTAGACAGCACCTTACAAAAGTGAGTTAAGCGCTTTACCATCATACCATGCTGTGTAAATATGTATATTATTGAGGTGTAAGTGTTGAACTGAGGGTGGATAGCGCGCTAAAGCTAGCGGCAATACAACGCTTGGGGATGAAACGTCACTTCTGTCAGCTGTTAAACGGCGAATGCTTCTGTGTAGTAAAAAACCGTTAAGTGTTCCATTTGGGACCATACTACACTTTGAAAATGTATACACTACACGGCTGAGTGCATAGTACATTTTATAAGTGCATAGTGTATAGTGTGTCATTTGAGACACAGCTTTTGTGAATGTGAATGACATATTCATGGGGTCTCCTTACAGTATTTGAGTATTTTGAAATAAAGTATATTCAAATAAAAATATAAAATATAGGCTATACTTTCAATTACTATAAGTCAGTAGTTTAAAGGAATATTCCACGTTCAGTACAAGTTAAGCTTAATTGACATCATTTGTGGCATAATGTTGATTACCACAAAAATTAAAAAAAACCTCCTCTCTTTAAAAAACTAAATCTAAAATCTTGGTTACAGTGAGTCACTTACAATGGAAGTGAGTGAGGGCCAATTTTTTAATGTTAAAATACAAACATTTTCAAAAGTACAGCCACAAGACATAAAGGATATGCATGTAAACATGATTTTAGTGTAATAAAATACTTACTAATCTTGTCGCTGTAAAGTTATAGCAACTTTACAACTTCGTAGCCATGATGATGTAATGTCAACAAATCCTAAATTGACTGTAAAAATGATGATTTTAACAACTTTACAGCTCAAATAATTAACAAGTTTTAACAGAAGAATTAATGGAAGTGCTTTTATAAAATTATAAACTTCACATTTCTGTGTTTAAACCCTCCCAAAAATTGGCCTAACTTCGATTTTTTTTTATTTATTTATTTTTAAGAAAAGGACGGACGAGTCCAAATACATTTTTGTGGTAATCAACATTATGCCACAAATGCTGTCAATTACAATTTTCATATTCTGTTGTGCTTCAAATAAAAGTTTGTAATGATGTGATTCATCATGGAGCCGGTTGGTTTGGTTCATGGCTTAGATCTCTTTATTGAAGTTTTTTTTTTTTTTTTTTTTTTTTAAACCCTTGAGTAGTCTCAAGACTACTAAAAACGTGAGCGGTCACTCTGGTGCTCTGTAATGGATAATGGTGTCTCTATGTGCAAGACAACCAAACTGTGATCTTGATTTTACATTGTAAAAAGTTTATGAAATGTACGAACTGATAGACCGCTTCGAGGTTTCGAGACAAAACATGTCCTTACGTGACTGTGGAACCACAATGTCTGAGATACACACACACACACACACACACACACACACACACAGATTTGTCGCGAGGTGCGTGAGAGACATTAAGAGGAAGATGTGTGCACAGTGCTTTTATGTAGGTGGTGGCTGGCATGCGGTTTGTTTATGTGTGTGTGTATGTGTATTTGTGCAGACCACAAAGAAAGATGTGGAAAGGATAGAGAAATTAAGCATTTGTGCACTGCATGTGTGGTGGTGTTTGTTTGCCTGATCTCATCTCGCCGGCACGTTTTGTGCTTTTAACAGTTTGCATTTTCTAAGTAAAAGGCAAAAGAAAACAGACACCAAAATCTGCATAATGCACAAATGTCTTTGGTATGAAATGCATTTTATTTCACTGTCTTTTTCCCAGCTCTGTCTAAACCAGTAAAAATGCATGTGAGGGAGGAAAAAATGGAGCTCATTGAAGCTCATTACAGTGATGTGCAATAAGCATCTCCGAGATTAAACCTGATCAGCGGCTGAGCTCCTTTAACATCAGCTACTGTATTTTCTCTCCGCCACTGCTGCGATCAAATCTCATGGCTACTCTCGTGCGAGACTCCAGCTAGCTTTAATTACGAGAAAGAATCGTAAACAAAGCTGTTGATGAGAAGGGTGTGAAAATGCTTTGGGAGACGCTAGCACAATAATGGGCGCCTGGCCGGGTCGAGGAATCTCGTTTTTGATCTTTTACATATTTCATAGGCATTGATTAGACCGAGTCTTTGATCTGCAAGGAGATGTGTTGTTGCTTGGTTTAGAGGTTTAGAGAGTTTCATAATTTATACAAAAGGGATTTACGTGTGTGTGTGTGTGTGTGTGTGTGTGTGTGTGTGTGTGTGTGTGTGTGTTTGTGTGTTTGTGTGTGTGTGTGCGCGTGTGTGTGTGTTTGCTGTTTTCCCAAACTTGAGCAACCTTAAGTAAACAGTGCGTGCTGTTGTGTTAGTTTACGTTGCGCTTCTCATTAGGGATCCCTGCGGTAATTATTGAGCCGATAACAAAAATATTCTCTTCCTTCTATTCTCTCATACGCAAACAGACTGTGAGCCGGCGTTGCATTATTGATCAATTCAAGCTCGAATCAATTGAGTCCTACAGAATTTTCTCTTTAAATTTAAAGACAGGGGGACTTTGAGAACGATGAATTCTTAAACACTTCTCGGACAGTTTTACCCTCGTTTTTCAGCACAGAATATAAAATGTCCTTGAATGGAGGGATTCTAGTGAAACTCACACAGTGAGCTCAATGAAGCATACTTCTGCTGTGGCTTGGCCGCAGGGTAGGACTCTGATTTGTGATGAGTATTTAGCTGAAAAAAAGAATTCACTCGTCTTTCCTTTTCTTAAAAAAAATAAAAATAATTGAGGTTGCAGTGAGGCACTCACAATGGAAGTGAATGGGGCCAATATTTGGAGGATTTAAAGGCAGAAATCGAAAGCTTATACATTTATAAAAGCACTTACATTAATTGTTACATTAATCTGTTAAATCGTGTGTGATATTTGAGCCGTAAAGTTGAATAAATTGTCATTTTTACAGTCATTTTGGGGTTTTAGTGTTTGTTGACTTCATCGTCATGGCAACAAAGTTGTAAAATTGGCTATAACTTTACACAGAAAAGGTTAGTAAGTGTTTTTATCACGCTAAAATCATGTTAACATGCATATTGTTTGTCTTGTGTCTATACTTTTGAAAAAGTGAGTATTTTAACATTCAAAAATTGGCCCCCATTCACTTCTAGTGTAAGTGTTGCCTTGATTTTTGCAAGTCAAAATAATTTTTTATGGTTCAAATGCTGTCGATTGAGCTTAACTTGTGCTGAACCCAAAAATATATCTTTAACTAAATTTAGAATTTGCTTCTGTAATATACATTTGTGAAAAATCTTAACTTAACTGATCAGATCTTAACTTAAGACTTAAAATAGGAAGTTCTGTAATATGCCCCCTGGTCAGTTTTTAATGTACAGTTTATCACATTTGGATTTGTAGTGAATGGGAAAAACATGTATTGTACATATCTTGTTTTTGATTATGTAAGAATCTGTGTGTCAAGGTCTTCTTGCTTGGAAAAGAAATGAAAAGAGCAAGAGAAAGATCTCAGGTTTAGGTCGAGTTTGGTCTTAAAATTTGACAGAACCGATTGGGTCAGGCCAGGTCACAAGAACTACAAGCCGGGTTTGGGCTTCAAATTAATGCCTGTTCAGTCCAGTCAAACAAGAGAAAGAGCCCCTTGGCATTATTGATTATAGATTATGGGCTCGTTCACAGCACCATTTAAACACTGTAATGCTTATAGATATTTAATGATTATTAATAGAAGTTATTTTGTGTCACTGTTCTGCACAGGCAGCCGATATATTTAAAACATGGCATCTGGTATTTCTATTTTGGGATGCGATTACATTATGGCTGATTACTTTTACATTGTATTATATTTTCCACAGTCAACAGAGATAATATGACGTTATGTTTGTCTTAAAGTTATGTTTGCAAGGCTGCGTTATAGATTTCGATATAATAACAACACGTCCCCCACACAAACACAGAGGATAAAGCATGCAAAGATGAGGGGTTTACTTTTGCAAACTATCCACAAAAAAATTGGTTTAAAGATTAATTTCAGCCCAGGGCTCCCATTGTGCAGGAAACAAACTGAGCTTTATGGAATTAGCGCTTGTGCGGCAGGATCTATTTTTGGAGTGCGAAGCATTGCAGTGTAAAAGATGATTGGTTGTGGGAATGTTAGCAGAACTGCTGTTGAGTCTGTGAGATGGGATTAAAGGGAAAATTGTGGCATTGATGGCTCACAGAGTTGTTCTGACTTGCAATTAAGGTAATTACTTTTAGCATTACTTGGGTTACATATATTTCTAAAATAATATTATTTATGTGTAATTAATTTAAAATGAATTCAGAGTGTAGGACGATAAACAAGGAGGAATAGACATTATTTTGTATTTGTTAAGTGGTAAAATAAAAATGTTTCCGCAAAAAGTGTTTTAGAAATGAACCAACACTGCTAATGACATGCTCTTTTGGAGCAAAGTGGACAAATAAAAAGCACATCATAAAATCATTGTGATATTCATGATATACCGTGAATATTCAGTATATCATCCAGCAGGCCATCGGGAGCACCGAAAGAATTCCCAGTGGCCTGGCCTGTCTTGCGGCTAATTAGTCTTGCGCCATTTTATTACAATTATTTTATTTTATTGCCTGCCCGATGCAGAGTTTACTTATTATAAACACTATGGGCTTCTTTTATATATATATATAGTTGTGCTCAAAAGTTTGCATACCCTTGGAGAACTGGTAATATATGAACCATTTTTAAAGACAACATGAGTGAGCAGGCAAAACACATTTCTTTTATTTCTTATGGGATTCATATTCAACTGTAGGTTATAACAGAATGGTACAATCATAAAACAAAACATGGCAACAAAGAAAAAAATTTAATGACCCCTGTTCAAAAGTCTTCATACCCTTAGTTCTTAATACTGTGTATTGCCCCCTTTAGCATCAATGACAACGTGCACTCTTTTGTAATAGTTGTCTATGAGGCCCCAAATTCTTGCAGGTGGTATAGCTGCCCATTCGTCTTGGCAAAATGCCTCCAGGTCATGCAAAGTCTTTGGTCGTCTTGCATGAACCGCACGTTTGAGATCTCCCCAGAGTGGCTCGATGATATTAAGGTTAGAAGACTGTGATGGCCACTCCAGAACCTTCACCTTTTTCTGCTGTAACCACTGGAGGGTCATCTTGGCCTTGTGCTTAGGGTCATTGTCGTGCTGGAAAGTCCAAGAGTGTCCCATGTGCAGCTTTCGTGCAGAAGAATGCAAATTGTGTGCCAGTATTTTCTGATAACATGCTGCATTCATCTTGCCATCAATTTTCACAAGATTCTCCATGCCTTTAGAGCTCACACACCCCAAAACATCAGTGAGCCACCACCATGCTTCACAGTGGGGATTGTATTCTTTTCACTGTAGGCCTTGTTGACCCCTCTCCATACATAGCACTTATGATTGTGACCATAAAGCTCTATTTTGGTCTCGTCACTCCAAATTATGTGTGCCAGAAGCTGTGAGGCATGTCAAGGTGTTGTCGGGCATATTGTAACCGGGCTTTTTTGTGGCATTGGTGCAGTAAAGGCTTCTTTCTGGCAACCCAACCATGCAGCTAATTTTTGTTCAAGTATCGTCGTATTGTGCTCCTTGAAACAACCACACCATCATTTTCCAGAGCAGCCTGTATTTCTACTGAGGTTACCTGTGGGTTTTTCTTTGTATCCCGAACAATTCTTCTGGCAGTTGTGGCTGAAATCTTTCTTGGTCTACCTGACCTTGGCTTGGTATCAAGAGATCCCCGAATTTTCCACTTCTTAATAAGTGATTGAACAGTACTGACTGGCATTTTCAAGGCTTTGGGTATCTTTTTATATCCTTTTCCATCTTTATAAAGTTCCTTTACCTTGTTACACAGGTCTTTTGACAGATCTTTTCTGCTCCCCATGGCTCAGTATCTAGCCTGCTCAGTGCATCCACGTGAGAGCTAACAAACTCATTGACTATTTATACACAGACACTAATTGCAATTTAAAAAGCCACAGGTGTGGGAAATTAACCTTAAATTGCCATTTAAACCTGTGTGTGTCACCTTGTGTGTCTGTAACAAGGCCAAACATTCAAGGGTATGTAAACTTTTGATCAGGGATATTTGGGTGATTTCTGTTGTCATTATGATTTAAAAAGGAGCCAAAGAACTATGTGATAATAAATGAATTCATATGATCACTAACCTTAATTAAAAGACAGTTTCTTTGCATGATCAGTCATATTTTCAAAATCAATGCCAAAATGTCACAATTTCTGCCAGGGTATGCAAACTTTTGAGCACAACTGTATATATACACTGGTGGCCAAAAGTTTAGAATAATGTACAGATTTTGCTGTTTCGGAAGGAAATTTGTACTTTAATTCACCAAAGTGGCATTCAACTGATTACAGAGTGTAGTCAGGACATTACTGATGTAAAAAAAACAGCACCATCACTATTTGAAAAAAGTAATTTTTGATCAAATCTAGACAGGCCCCATTTCCAGCAGCCATCACTCCAACACCTTATCCTTGAGTAATCATGCTAAATTGCTAATTTGGTACTAGAACTTGCCATTATATCAAAAACAGTTGAAAGCTATTTGGTTCATTAAATGAAGCTTAACATTGTCTTTGTGTTTGTTTTTGAGTTGCCACAGTATGCAATAGTCTGGCATCTCTTAAGGTCAATATTAGGTCAAAAATGGCAAAAAAGAAACAGCTTTCTCTAGAAACTCTCAAAAAGAGATGTGGAAGCTGTACAACTAAACAAGAGGATAAGTACATCAGAGTCTCTAGTTTGAGAAATAGATGCATCACATGTCCTCAGCTGACAGCTTCATTGAATTCTACCCGCTCAACACCAGTTTCATGTACAACAGTAAAGAGAAGACTCAGGGGTGCAGGCCTTATAGGAAGAATTGCAAAGAAAAAGCCACTTTTGAAACAGAAAACAAAAAGAAAAGGTTAGAGTGGGCAAAGAAACACAGACATTGGACAACAGATAATTGGAAAAGAGTGTTACGGATCTTAACCCCATTGAGATTTTGTGGGATCAGCTAGACTGTAAGGTGCGTGAGAAGTACCCGACAAGACAGCCACATCTATGGCAAGTGCTACAGGAAGTGTGGGGTGAAATGTCACCTGAGTATCTGGACAAACTGACAGCTAGAATGCCAAAGATCTGCAAAGCTGTCACTGCTGCATGTGGAGGATTTTTTGATGAGAACTCTTTGAAGTAGTTTAAGTTCTGACAGTTTTTTTTTTCAAATTGTAATTGTAATTTTTAATGTTATTAATGTCCTGACTATACATTGTGATCCGTTGAATGCCACTTTGGTGAATAAAAGTATCAATTTCTTTCCATAAGAGCAAAATCTGTACATTATTCCAACCTTTTGGCTACCAGTGTATATACTGAAATTCTCTAATAAATATGGCTATGTCGTGGGTTACGGTTTTGGGGTATGCTGATCCTTGGCTGCCAGAACACAATATAGTCTAATAGCAGGTGTCAAATATCCTCACCTACTGTTCGTTCCACACTCTACATCAGTGGTGTCAAACACGGCCAGTCTGGCACGCGTACCATACCATTCAGCATTCGCGGCCTCGCGCATACACACAAATTCACACTTGTTATCTTAAACAGGATCACATGGCAACCCAGTTTGTTTCCCCCACTCAAGGCAATAATGACAAATGGGCACATACAAGCAAAGGTAAAAGTGGATTTCTCAGTTGTTTCTAAGTCTTCACTGAATCACTAAGCTATTAAAGTCACCCTGAAGTGCCTTGATGAGCGCTCTTTGTTTTGACGTAGTTCATACTGAAGCAGTAAGTGGGGGCAGGACATGTCGACTCGCCCCATTTTTAAAAATAGCCAATAGGCTTTAGATTACAGCCACACACACCCCTTTCCACCATGATCTCAAGACTGGACAGCTTTTTCAAAGTTCTGAGAACCGAATGATGATCTGACTGTAAGAATGACTAAATAACCAGCCCACAAACGTGCACAGCACATCTCAGTCTTTGCTTATGATGAGGCGGGAGCTGTTGTGCCAACAGAGATGAATGAGAAACAAGCAAGTTAAAAACAATATATCCATGTTGTGAATCACAATACACCAAACATAATGAATAATACTCAAACTGTAAATCCCAAGAAATCTCCGGCTGCACAAAGTCCAGCCACTTGTTCTCGTGACACAAACACGAATTTTCCGATATTTCTCCTTCTCCCTGTAAAACTTCAAGCCAGCAGGCCTGCAACCAGGGAACCTTTTTTTTTTTTTTGTGCACTTATTTATTTACAAAATTTTATGTGCACGGATAAGTAGTTTTTTAATAACAACAGCAATATCCAATAAGAAAATAAGAATTGTCCGTTTTCAATTCATGTTGACTTTAAATTTGATGCATTAATACAGATTTGATGCTGCCAGAGTAGAGATGCAGAGAAACAGACCAGTAATTAAATGTTTTTTTTGTTTTTTTTTCTAGCCCTGTCATCCAGCCCTAGCAAATTGCACACCGGAGACGAAAAAAACATCATTAAATGTGCGCATGTTGACGATCTTCCTTCTTTAAGTGTCAGAGGAGAGGGAACTCTTAAAACATGTTGTGACTAACAATTCAACTCGTTCACTAAGTTTAAAGATTCTCTTCTCTCACATTTGGAGAACAAGTGTGAATGAGCAACATGTTGTACGTACATACCGTATTTTCATTTTTTTCAACAATCGAAAGGTCCTGCTTCCACACAAACAGATCACATCAGTCATAGAGATGGTAGTAGTGTTTAAAGTAGCCTATACATCGTATTTTGCCTTTACAAAGAACTTTGTGCAACCAGTTTAAATGTTCTGTCCCATCATAACATTAGTGTTCTAACAAACTCTAGACCGCTGTCAAACGCAACTCCTCACATGCCCACAAAATGATTTTTTATCACACTTGTAGTATGAACTGGACAGTTAGTACATAGCAAATATGATTGCAGAAATAAGAAGAATCCATGATGTTGTTAAAGTTAAAGAATGAATAGAATACAACAAGCATATATTGTTTGTCACAGACTAAAAGCTGTTTATTTATATACAGCATAGAGTTACATATGTTACTGATTAAACAGATGTGGCAAATTTGTTGTGTTTTTTTTTTTTTCATAAAACATAAACAGAATTTAAAAAAACTGTTACGCACGATTAATTAAAGCAAATGTTCTTGGTAAAAACAAGCTAAAAACACAGTAATACAATGCATAAATCCTTAGGTAATCTTAACGGAGCACGTCTTGACATGCTGAGTGGCTTAAAAGAAGAAAATCTGGTGACCCCTGGGTCCAAATGCCTGCCGAAAGCAACCTCTGTCAGTGCAACTTATTACTTAGTAACATTTGTGACTTATCCGTGTTTCTTTTCTCTCAACAATGCGATTTTGACCAGGTGTGACTTACAGTATATTCAGGTGTGACTTTATGTCCGGAAAACTGTAAGCGTGTGCATATGTGCTGTCTACATCCTAGCATGCTGTGGTATAGCAGACTTTCTGCGAGAGCATTGAAGACAGGGGCGCTGGACCTGGCGGGTAATTCCCTGTTTCACGCACCAGCATGCTGCACAGCCCAGTAGCTCTACTTAGGGATGCAATTATCACAGTCCCAGACGCCTGCTGCAACCACATGACAAGGTGCTACTAGAGGAACCATCAAAGCCTGATTTTAAATGATGCATTTAATTATGTAAAACGGGAATTTGCATGCGAGCATGTGGAGTGTTACAGAGCTTGTGTGTGTTTGTACCTGTGTTTGTTAACTTGTTGAGGGGTAAAGTGAAATTATAGTAGCTGTGTGTGGTATTCAGTGAGCAGCAGGGTAGCAAACAGACAAGTCTGTGCGGGAAAGGTGTGTGAAAGTGTGTCTACGTGTGTTCACACGGTGATGGTGACAGGAAACAGAGACTCTTCCTCCAAACAACAGATCTGTACTGTGCTGCCTCTAATAGCAGGAGGCCTACCCCATAAACCCACAACTCATGCGTCTTACACTGTCTGTCTTTACTTTACTCCCTGCTGCCTGCAATTCTTGCTATAGTTTCACACTGTATCACACTTTATTCTTCGCAATCATGCTGTGGCTCTCAGGTTTACTTTACAAAGGCTCTCCCTGGTTAATTTAGTTACTGTTTTACATTACATTCTATACTGACCTCTAAACAGTTACTTCACCTGTAATTGATATGCATTAGATTTGACATTTCGCCAGTAACAATGTCACCTGACTCGGCTAAAGATAAATGGTATGCCTGCTTAGCATCCACACTGCGCACTTCTCAGATTAACATGATAAAGAGCTCTCTGACCAGACAGGAAGCTGGGTTCCAGAGGTGGAAGGTTATCGAGCAAATCAGAGTCCTGTTACCATCAATTTCCTCCACCGACCGGGGCGAACAGGCGAATTAGGAATTTCAATGCCAGCTCATGGCCACCCTAGCTAAGGAGCATTTGTGAATCCAAATGGCATGATTAAATTTTCATAGGAACCGGGGAGAGCGCCACAAACGGAGCGCTCACTTTCGATTTACCTATGCTGGGGTCTACAGAAGGGGAAGGTGATGCGAGAGACCTTACAGTGAGGTTAAACAAGCCAAGCTTAAGGAAGGACATTTTGTGTGTCTGGTTTGTGGCAAGTTAAAGGGATAGCTCAACCAGAAATAAAAACTCAGTCATTTTTTTACTCACTCTGTTTTTCCAAACCTGTTTGACTTTCTTTTTCTGGAACACAATTGGAAATATTAGGCAGAATGGCAGTCTCAGTTACCATTCACATTCATTGTATGGAAAGAACATGCAATAAAAATTTAAGAAGGTGGAAATGAAATAGCCTGTCTCTTTTCAGAATAGTGTTACAATGTTTGTTTTTTTGGGCTAGGCGATGTATGAAATATTTCACAGTATATTTGCAATGATTTTGCTGGTGATATAAAATGTGCTTTTTAATTGGCTTATAAGTTACCTAAAGACCATGTTATTGTAGTTTAACCATCCTTCCTTGTCTCGCAACTTGTGTAATAGCACCTCTGATTCAATCTTCAGAATTAAGAAATGCCGTTAGAGTTGGTGAGTTGGATTCATTTCCACAAATCGGTCTAAACTGCTTCAGGTTATCGATTCAAACTCAAAAACGTTCAGTGATGTCTCTGTTTGGCATTTTTCCATGTATTCAAATGTTTAAGTCAAAATATATGTAGGTAAAATCGCTGTTTATTACTATGTATTGTTATTTTGGTGCATAAAAATGAAAATGATTCCATACTCTTCTTCCTTGTTCATTTAGCGAACAAAGTGTTTTAACTAGATTGTTTACTGTATTTTGTTTGCTTTAATTTTAAATTAAATATTTTAGTTTGATTTATTTAGTTTACGTTTCATTTATTCTAAAAAAAAAATAAAAAAAATTCAGAAAAGCTTTCACTTGATTGCTTTTTTTTTATTCTGCTTTATTATTAATCGTCTTTTGATGTTTATGTTCATATTGTGCGTCCCCATGTCCTTCGTTATATGCTATGCATAATTTCATTTAAACCGACTGATCTTAGTTAAGGACGCTTTGGGCTGTCAGTAAAGGGTTCAACTTTTGACGTACAGAGTTATGTGACAAAACAATATGGCGATGATCACAGCGGAGTTTGTGTTTGGGAGAAACGCCAGCAAAACTACATCTGGTAAGAAACCTCATTAAGTTTTTACATTAAAACTTGTTTGAGTCAAAATATTATCTTTAGATTTTTAAAACTAGATTGCTAGTTGCCATTTTAAACATTTGAGCGATTTATCGTGAAACGGCACTCTGTTAAACACAATGACCACTGACTATGGGGCCATTTTTCCCTTAGAAATCCTACAATTACTATGCATTATCACACTGAGAATTAATGGGTTCGTCTAAAAGCTGAAAAATGTTGCATTCAGAGGCTTTATATGGTGTTTGGATGAAAATAAGGTGCATTTCGAACTGTTCTGAGACCAGTGCAGACAGACGGCACACTCGTGAGGGAGCATCTTAGAGCTTTCCTATGCAGCCAAGTGCATTCACTCATAACATCCGACCAAAATTTCAGTTTCAGCTTGCAGTGGATGTTTGCACCACTCAACGTGATAGGCAGACATGGGACAATGATAATCAGTACATAGATTTAGAATTTATAATGTGTAATTTTATTTTAACATAGTTGGCAGTGATTGGACGATGCTGGCCATTTCTTTTATCAGAATTTATTATGCTACTTTCTGATTGTTAAAATGCTTCAGCACTGGCTCTCACTCGTTTGTTTGACAGTGCAAAGAGAGAACATTGAGATTTTATTGCAGAAGTAGAAGAAGAAAAAAAAAACACTGTAACATAAAAGTCAATTCAGATATTTGTATTTGTATAGTTTTTTATTTGTGCTTTTCCCAATACACACTGTTCCAAAGCAGCTTTCCAAAAAATCATCTGTAATGTCTGTATCGTCTCAGAAACATGAATAATCAACACTCCTGGAAACATAATAAACAATATGAATAATAAAAAAAAAAAAAACATCTTTATTAAAAAAAAGTTTAAAATGTTATTATTTTATTTTTATTAAAAAATATATTATTAAAATTAAAAATTTCACAACTTAGTCCCACTGCCCCCATTTGTCAACATCCGTTTTTAGGAAAACCTTTTTTTTTTTTTTTGCATGTTTATTAGGTGCCAGTAGTTACAAACCAAAAGGGAAATGGAAAATGCACACAGCAGTCACGCTCAAGTTTCAGGAGTTTAAAGGTGTTATATAAAAATAAAGTTTATTAGTAGTTGTATTATTAGTATTGTTATAATTACTGCTACTGCTACTACTACTATAAAGCAAATTTAATTTGATTTTTTTAAGCCATTTCAGGAGAAAATACATGCAGTTAGCTCCAATGTTAGCACACAGTACGATAGTGCATTATGTAATCACGCCTGATCGAGATCCACTGCCTGCATGGGCAGAAACACACAAGGCTCTCTCTCTCCAGCTCCATATATCTCTTTTTTCACACACACATACACGCATACAGCTACACACTCACCTCCCACTGCCTACAGAGAGAAGGCTCAGAATGCAAACCTTCATTAGCTGAGCTAAATATCCCTGCTTTCTGCAATCTCCATCATTTTTGGCCTTCGGGCGCTGGGATAATTACCTGCTCTCATTTCCCCTCCCTCTGGCCAGTGGGGAAGAGTCTGCGTTGCATTAGTTTGCATTAAATATTTATCGGCATACTGCACATTTTCCCGTTTTGTCAGCTGCCTCGCAGCCCTGATGGACAGCTGCCTTGCCTTGATGTTTTCGCCACAATTCACACTTTATCCACTTGTCACCAAAAAACTATGCGTTAAACCAAGAGCGCGACAGGGTGATTGGGAGACTCTTTTTTTAGAAGGATGCGTTAGCGGGAGAACAATGTATGGTTTGTCTGTTATTTGCATGCATTGCATGCCAGAATGGACAATTTTCCGAAATCAAATATAATGATCACTATTGATGGCAGTATTGAAAACAATAGCACATTAGTACACATTAAAATACTCAAAAGTATACCCACACGACATAAACAATATGCATGTTAACATGATTTTAGTGTGATCAAACCGCTTACTTACCATTTCTGTGTAAAGTTATATATGTTTTACATCTTCTTTGGCATGACCAAGACTTGGGGCTAATTAATGTACCGCAGGGCACGCCTTTTGCTGTTGCACACCATCTTCTTGTTTATATCAGTGTCTTCCGCTGAATGCGTTTAGAAGCACCGCTCCAGGGAATGTCAATGGGGAGAATAGGGGGGCACGTGCCGCGAATGGGGACTCTCTGGGAGGTAGGGGTCCCCTAGACTTCAGCCATGCATTAATGTGCCCCTGATGACGACATAACACCGTAAACCCTGTTATCCTGCAAAAACTATGATTTTAACAACTTACAGCTCAAATAATACACAAGTTTCAATAGAAGAATTAATAAAAGTACTTTTATAAAATGATATGCTTCAGATACCTGCCTTTAAACCCTTGAAGATTGGCCCAATTCACTTCCATTGTATGTGCCTGACTGGAACCTCGATTTTTGCTTTCCTTTTTTTTTGTTCTTTATGTACTTTTTTAAGAAAAATACGTTTTTTTTTTTTTTTTTCACACAAATGCTATCGATTGAGCTTAACTTGTATTGAACCT
Source organism: Myxocyprinus asiaticus (assembly GCF_019703515.2). NCBI lineage: Eukaryota > Metazoa > Chordata > Actinopteri > Cypriniformes > Catostomidae > Myxocyprinus > Myxocyprinus asiaticus. Next base: position 11,339,306 of record NC_059391.1, read on the forward strand.
GGAATATTCTTTTACATTTCGTCAGTTCCTCTCACAAGACTGATACCAATTCAGAAGATTTGCAAGAGTCGTTTGGACTTGTTTTATGATACATTTATGGTGCTTTTGAAAGCTCCAAAGTTACCATTCTTTGTAATTGCATGGCGACAAAAAAAGCAAACAGTATATTCAAACTTTCTCATGTTCTACAGAAGACAGAATGATAACAGAAATGTAATTATTAGGTGAAATATTTATTTAATTGCACAGGCCAGATCACTCGCTCAAGAGGTGTATCTACTGAGATCAGTCAGATGCTCTAACATTCTTTTGTATCATGAATAGCAGTCTGTAATACACTGCCTGCTGCTTTTGATAGTGGACACTATAAGCCTAGCTGGGCGTTGAAGGAAAATACAGGTTTTACTTGAAGTGGTTTGACTCCCTGGAGACAGCATATCATCTGAGCTGATCTTTTAGCTCAGCAAATCCTAGCAGAAGAGTGAAGTCGGGACTTTGGACATGGGTACTCAAACCTACTCCAACTTTCTGCAGAATTTAGAAATCTAACACATTGAACTAGCTAATCAAAGTCTTTGGGTCTACTTGAAAATTACAGCCAAGGGTGTTGGAGCCGGATTGGAACTAAACTCTGGTCGTCTCTCGATGGTATATCACAGGGTGCGAAATTCTGGCAAGATTCATATTTGCCACTACCAGAGTTAAGCCTAATTTATTCAGTGGAAGAAGCCAAACTTTTTTCTCCTGAATGAAATAAAGCACCCTAGGTGAACAAAGCCTGCATTTATATTACAAGCGACGCCGTTTTAAAATTCGTTTTTTTGAGAATGACGTCACGGAATATTGTCAACTTGCGGGTGGACTGCACATCAGTTGATAAAACATCAGCGTCATCAGCGCTCTTCAACTTGATGAGTTCTCGTAGGTCAAAATTTTTAGGGATGTGCGAAATATCATCAAACAAACCCCTTTAGCAGAACAAAAATGTCAGTGTATTTCGTCAGATATTTAGGCAAACTAAAAGAAGACTGTTTGCCCTAAGGTGGCTAGGGTACCCAAGGAAAAATTGCGCATGAATGTTGCATGTGAATTTCGCAAGACTTTTCACAGAATGATAGTTACCATCTAGATAAGACCCTAAACTTTTGAGGAAGGTGGACCTTCAGGAGGAGGGCTGAGTACCTCCTGCTCCCAAAGTACCACTCTATCAGCTCTCAGTCAAGACTCTTTGATTGAAAGAAATAAGTCCACCTCATAACTTTAAAAGAATAACTTTAAAAGAATAAGCTTTAGACTAGTATCTTCAGGAGACTTGTTTACAGCCAGAGGAGGATTCACTTCAGTGCCCACCTTTAATTAGCACTGAAAGCATTGGTTGGTTGATCAGAGGCATCAGTTTAAGTCACGATTTAAAGACTGTGTTTCTAAGCCCCATCAGTGGCTCTTGTGTTAGGTCTGTAGGGATCGGAAATGATGGTAGCATCTTTATACTGAATGAAACCAAGTGGCCATCCTCTGATTTCAAGGTTTAAAGAAAGGGATTTCACATAACTGAAGTCTGTCAGGGGATTCAGGTTGCTCAAATGTCTTAGTTTCTTTCCTCAGAGATACCAAGCATCAAGAGCAAAGACAAGGAGCCTGTGTTCAAAGAATATTATAAATTTTGTTATGGTCGTTTCTTTCCATTTGTTGGATTGTAGAAAAAATGAGATTGGTTTTGTGCAAAACAAAATCATTTTTGGAGAGACATTTTAGCACTCCACAATCTGTTATTTCAATACTTTATTTTATACCGGTTCACTCAAGAACTGATTTAAATGTATAGCCTATATACATATGTACAGTACACCAGGTACTTTGCAAATAATAATAATAATAATAATAATAATTATATATATATATATATATATATATATATATATATATATATATATATATATATATATATATATATATAAAATCAGCATTTATTGTTTTCCAGTAAAAAATATCTAAACATACTAAAAAGATACTTTTTCTTTAGAAGCAAAATGACATGAGATACTGAGTCTTATTTTCTGAAAAATCTCACAAAATTTGGTTAGGTTTATGCTTTAAATAATAATAAGAAAAAAACTATTTGCCAATGGGGTAAGAATAATAAACTTAAAGTTTTAAAGGGGTCATGAATTGGAAAATCAAACTTGCCATGATATCTTGACATATAAGAGTTCATAGCACTATAAAAACATACTGTAAATTTCAAAACCGAAAACTTCTTCGTTAGTCCAAAAAAAGGCTTTATTGAAACCAAGGTGCCAAAATGGCCTGTTCTCTACTTCCTCCTCACTAATACATCATATTGAGGTATTACGTCAGCACAGGCCAGCCTCTGCATAAACAGATCAATGGCCATTTTTTCGTCAGCACTGCTTAGGCCCGTCCACTGGTCTTGCGGTTAGAGTAGAGCGGTGAGATTATTTTTGGAGCAACAGGAGGTGTCACGATGGCCACGAAGATGTTAAGACATTGCAGTGCCAGGTTGTGGGAAACTAGATCTCTTGAGTGGCTGACGTTTATTTTTAATGAAGTCCCGGATCGTGTCAGTAAGAACGTGTTTGTTTGCTTGCTTCATTTTACCGATGATTCTTTCACAAACGAGACACAGTTTGAAGCAGGCTTAAATTAGACTTAAATTAAAAGCTGATGCAGTGCCAACTATATTGGACCCGACAGTGATGTCGCAACAAACAAGTGTCATTATCCATGTTAATTGTTTTTCTTCGTATGTTACAGACTGTTATAAGTGTACTGAGTATTTGATTTGATCCTAGTGATTTTAGACACTCGTGTACTAGTTTTAATGCACAGGGATCTCTAAGCAGCATATATTTTCTTGTTCTGTTGGCATGATGGCACAGTTGCCACAGATGCACCTAAAGAGTATTGATATCAATATATTTAGACAATCTCTTTACTTTTTAATGAAAACATGACTCATTGTAATGAACAACGTATGCATTTGTCACTACACTGAATATATGATGAAAGATGATTATATGATGAACGACAGTGCGACAAACACCGGTGAATGTATCCTGTATACGTTTACATGTTGCACAGTAAGTGTATCCTTTCACAGTTATAAATGTGATAGCACCATGTATTTACACTTTATTTGGTACTGTCATGCATTACTCAGCATTTGTAAAACACAGAAAATGCCCCAGCTATGTAACAAGATACACACCGTTGTGTCACGTCTTGGTTTAAGCAAGAATAAAAGTACCTATTACACAAATAGACAAGTGAATTACAGTGATTACTTACCACGCTGTCACAGACTGCAGTATCCATGGTGTTTGTGGAGGGGGTTAATTTTCTTCAAATTTGGGATCAGACTCCGGCTCAAACATGTATGGATGAATTCCTCTTATTGTCATTTTTTTTAACCATCTGAAGTTAATGGTGGGGGTGTTTACACTTATCCACATGCAAAGATGTTACCCAATCAGAGCAGTGGGTATTTACACTGAAGTCTTCAAGAACACATGCCCCAAAAAACAGAGCATTTGAATCGGAGGCACAAAAACTGGATAGAAAATGACCAATTATTCCTAAATCATGACTACTTTTAATGAAAACAAATCACACTAACACTATAAGTGGACCTCAAGGAACATTATAAAATAAAATACATATCCAATTCATGACACCTTTAAACGTAAGTTTATTTTTATTACCACTGTGGCAAATGGTTTTGTCTCGCCACTTTTTTATCACATATATTTTTTTCTTCTCAAGTAAATGTATCTTGTTTTAAGGATGTTTAGATATGTTTACTGAAAAACAAGACTAAAATAAAATAAAATAAAAAATACTGAGTAAAGAGCCGTTCACGCGGAACACATTTTGGTGCGCTAGACAGACATTTTCGACCGTTGCAATACGTCCAGCTGTTTTTACAACACTCGTGCAGTGTTTTTTAGATGCCATGTCAGGTAAAAAACAAAAAAAACATCAAATTTAAAAAATGCATCTCGAGACCCCTGCGTTATGTTACAGCAGTGGTTCCCAACCCTGTTCCTGGAGGCTCCCCAACATTACATATTGTGGATATCTCCCTAATTAAACAACTGATTTAACTCATCAGCTCGTTATTGGAGACTCCAAGACCAGAATTGGGTGTGTCATAAAAGGGAGATACACAAAATGTGCAGTGTTAGGGGGCCTCCAGGATCAGGGTTGGGAACCACTGTGTTACAGTATATGCGTTGCACCACATCTAGCTGCTTCTTTTGCAAGAATATGTTGATCTTTGCAGTGTGGGAGCTAAAGTTAGATTCGAGTGTTAAGAGCACTGTAAAGTTCACCTCCGCTAGTCTGTCATGGGGCTTTTCCACTGCACGGTACAGCACAACTCGACTCGACTCTGCTCGCTTTTTGGGGGTTTTCCACTGTGATGTACCACCTCGGTCGAGGTTCCAAGCGAGCCGAACCAATACTAAATGTGACGTCAGAACCCTGCAGATCACTGATTGGTCAGAGACAATCGTCACTACCAGCGTCACTGGATTTGTGACATGGGACATCAACCCGCTAGTTTTAAACTTAGCAACAGCGACAGCAATATAATTTGTTCATGCGACTTTCGAATTGTAAAAAGAAATGGCTGTGCTCAAAACCACGCCGTGGTCAATAAATGAGGTGCAGACATTGCTCTCGTTAGCAACGAAAGAAACGACATGAAACGAAAAAGTCTTTCAGGAAGTGTCTCAGCTGTTGGCCGCACACAGCTACCACCGGACCTATCAACAGAGCCATCTACAGAACCATCAAGGACCACAACAGCCGGAGTGGTTCAAACAGAAGAAGGTGGAAGTGGTTCGCCCAAATGTACGCTATCTATGGCAATAGACCAGCGAGCAATGGGAGGGAGAGTGCCCTGGACTCGCCGTTGTGGGAGTCCACGATGGAGGATGGTACGTTTTATTACGTTAACTCTATATTCTGCTTGAAAGCTTCACTTTATTTAGTTGACCAGCTACTGGAAAGCTTGCTTCAAAAACAACCAGGCCAATTTAATTGTTACACTTGTGTAAAATCACCATGCAACAACTGCTTTATGTAGCACAATGAGCTAGTAGCTAACAGCTAGCGGTCGTGTTATTGTTTATGGTCAGTAATGTTTGTATCGCATTTAAGATGATGTCACGGCAGTAGAGGCGGCGCAACTATGACGATCAGCCTATAATCCCACCCACGTTGAGGTGGCACTAAACTACAGTGGATAAGCAAGCTCAGAAAAGTAAAGCGAGCAGAGTAGAGTCGAACCATAACGTGCAGTGGAAAAGTGCCATCATTGACAGTACTGCTTTGCTGACCTGCTTGCACACATACACTGGCCCACATAAGCCTGGTCAGTGTGTCCGAATGTTGTCATTTGCATTGTCTGTTCAATAGGTTGTACTGTTGTGTACTTTGGTGTCAATACAAACATAACAATCTGTCTTGAGCTATACAGTGGTGTGACACACCCTCTTACACCCTGCCAGGCAGCCGGCATCACAGATGATTAAAATAATCCTCTCTCCGCTTTTGATTCAGCTTTCATTACACCAGCGTGCCTCAAATTGAAAATAAATTTAGAGATAAATGCCTTCGCTGCGCCGACAAATTATACAACTGTAGCTCAAAGAGACGTCTTGTTTATTTTAGGAACGAAGCGAGAGAGCGAAATAACAAAAGAAGAAGCTCTGAGAATTAAGATTAATAAGATAAATAACCACTACAGCGGTGCTTAGAAATGTTAATGATTGGCTCTTCAAATACCCTTCCTCATTATTGTAATTATAGGTGCTATATTACGCCTTGAATTAAGGGTTCATTACAGATTAAGGGGCGGATTTGAGCTTGTTGTAGAAATGCGCACTCCTCTGTTTTGACAACATAGTTGAAAAGGCTGAACCTGAAGTTTTTTCTGTGTTTTCATCCTTGTTTTTTCTTCCTCATATCCCTCCAATTCCCCCCCTTTTCTTTTTATCGCTCTCTCTCTCTCTCTAAACACCCTCACACGAATGCACAGCCACACATGTGGACACATATGCACAATTGCACACACCTACACATGTATATAAACATATGAAATGAAGCCTACCCTTCTGTTTGGTATTTCATCTCTCTCTCTCTCTCTCTCTCTCTCTCTCTCTCTCTCTCTCTCTCTCTCTCTCTCTCTCTCTCTCGCTGTCCTTTGCCATACCTCTGTGAATCCCACACTGACGAGGCATATAGTCTGTCATAGAGACAGCATAAACCTTTCATATGCATAGCAGAGATAAGATGCAGACACTTTTATCAGGCCCTCTCTCTTTTTCTACAAGGAAGTGCCTCCAAATCCCTGGTCCTGGTTAATGACATGGCCTGGTCATGCCAAAATGAGCAAAATGAGCCTGCTTTTGTGTTCCCCCACTCTAACCTGACAGTTATGCCAATTATATGCAGGCTTCACTGTTGACAAACACGCCGGAAGAATTGCGACAGTCAGTGCAGGAGGACTCCCCTGTCGCAGCCCTCTCTGTAATTTAGCTAGCGCAGAGCAGCACTGCTATGGTTTATTCTGCGGAAAAACTCCCTAAGCAATCCGCGGTCGTTTGCAACGGGGTTGCCAGTAGTTTTTTTGTTCCTCTGAACAAACGCAATTTGTATGCTAAGATTGTGAAGGAGAGTGCAATCTTGTAGCTGTGTAATAGAATGCGTATTTTGAAATGAAAGTGTTGAATGGTGGTCTGGGGCCCAAACATCCTGGTTACTGGAGGGTAGGGGTGGGCGATATGAACAAAAATCTTATATCATGATATGAGTAGTTTTATGTCATGATAACGATATATATCACGATATAGTATATATTTTGGGAAAATAAAAAATTGGTTTATGTATTAAATAACCATATTGAAATGTTTGGGTTGTTCTGTCAGTGAATGAAATACTTCAAAATGTTTCCTCTTATATAATTTTCTCTATATTTGGAGCTTGAAAATAGTCCAAAGTAAAAAATAAAAAAAAAAACAACTTGGTTTTAAATCATTCTTACCATAATGCTAAATTTCACATTATGCCATATTTCAGTCTGATATGTTGTTGACCATTATTATTATAAACTTTCCTCAAGAAACTCGAGTTCTTCCCAAAGCAATACAACATAGAGAATAATACATAAGTAAATAATAATAATAATAATAATAATAATAATAATAATAATAATGCAATGGAAATAAACAGTTCTTGCTAAAAATTACCAAAATTATGTAAACACTTCTTGCAGAAATTAAATATAAAATAAATATAAACTCTTCTTGCAAAAAAACAAAAACAAACAAAAAAACAATAGGTGAATTAATGTGGATGGCATCTTTTGGCTTTCATAATATCCTTCTGCATGCTTCATTTTGAGGTAAAAAAAAAAGGATTTTATTGCGAGTGATTATTGTTGTGCAACACATTTTGCATATTATATTTTTCTGCTCCGTGTTGGGTTTTGTGTGCCTACTCACAACTGTTTTAATAACAAGCTCCTCTTCATTGTCTTGACCTGTTTGGGAGTCGTCCCGTTCTGTGGAGATGTTTTTCTCAGGGTTTTTCCTAGGTCAAAAATTATTAAAAGATTAGTTCACCCAAAAATGGTACTATCGCTCATACTTCAACTTAGGGATTTGAACAAACCCCTAAACAAATAATTTACTCAACCTCATGCCATTCCAGATGCGTATGACTGTCTTTCTTCAACAAATGAAGATTTTTAGAAGAATATTTCAGCTCTGTAGGTCCATAAAATGCAAATGAATGGGAGCCAACTTTTTGAAGCTCCAAAAGGTACATATAGCCATCATTAAATTAAACCATATGATCCCAGTGGTCTAATTAATGTCTTCTGAAGCTAAACGCTATGTGTGTGTAAGAAACAGATCAATATTTAAAAAATGTTTACTAAAAATTCACGAGGGTCAAGGTCAAGTGCGTTGGCAAGTTCACGGGTCAACTGGCATGAAAAAAACGAAAGTAAAATGGAAGCGCTGTGTTGTTTACAACAGGAACTTAGATAATCATACATAGATGCCTCATTCAGCTGGTTTGGATACATCAACTGCGGCGCCATCTTGGAATGGTCAACAACGGTCAAGGAGAGCTGTTTGAATTGGTTTGAATGCAAGTGTTTCTTCAAAAAATATGGACTAACGTTGTTTGACAACATCCGCTTATTATCGTAAGGGTGTTTTTCAAAAGTCCTGCAAAGAATTATAATGTAACACCCTTTTTTCATAGTTGCATATCTCTTTTCTTATTGGCTACTTCTGAAAAAAATAAAAAATAATAATAATTAATCATTAGATATCAAAGATTTTCTTCTTGAAGTATCAAGCGTAGAAGCTTAAGTAGACGTCTTCAGCTTTAATAAAATGTTCCAGCTCTCCTCTGGAAAAATGTAATGTAGCACTTTTCCTTGGTGCTTTCAAAATCATCTGTTTTCGATTAATGGCACTCAAATAAAGACATAATCAAGAACATATATTTTTTCATATTCCACCGCTGTGAGGTCATGAAACCTTAACTACAACATGATGTCATGTTGTTACATGACTTGCTTTGTGGCTTGCACAGAGACATGGATGGTTTTGAAACATATAAGAGTAACTCACAGTGTAGGCCATTGGGACGTTTGTATGTCCTGTTTCAGGGGGAAATATTAATGTGAAGTGGTGTCTATTGCATCTTAACCTCAGGAGCTGAAATGTTTCTTCACTTAGTAGACATTAGTAAGCTACAGTGGGCTTTTGCATAGTCGTGCTACAATCTTCATCTGTCTGTCCAAGTATACATTTCACAATGCGTAATCAAATATTTGAAGGAAGGACATCAGCTGAGAAAGTGACAGACATTTTCTGGTTGGCATTTTGCGTAATATTAGCATGCAAAAAGAAACAAAATAAGTCTGCTCTAGCAGCACAGCACCAACAAGAATGCCATCTCCTAATCTGTACCAAAATGTTAGTTCTTAGCATCCGCAACCTCTTCCTTGTACTGTTTGCATTCCAGGTTAAATACAAGATGCATGTCACATTTGTCTTACCAAAAAATCTGGTCACATTATGGACATTGAAAATTTGCAGATCAAAGTTCACCAAACTTAAACCCAACATGAAAACTGCGTAGGGAAATTCTTAGCCACCCGAAGTCCATCAGGCGAAATTCCTGATCCTGATTTCGCAAAGCAGAGGTAAATGTGACTGAGCCTTAAAGCGTTTACATGGCATTTTAAAAGATCAAATTATCGAATTATTGTTTTAGTCCGACTGAAATCGAACTTTTAAAGTGCATGTAAACGTAGTGTGTCACTTTTTGCCGAACTCTCCTCAGTGCTGTATCTCCAAAGCCTGCATGATACACTGCTATCAAATGAGGTGAGGATGCAATAAGATCCAGTCCACTCGACAGTGGGTTTGCCCAAGCTGTTACTTAAGGATTTACAAGAGTGTGTTTGTTTGGATTTGGTTGAGAAAGACAAAGTTTGAGGATCTAACCTAACCCTTTTCAGGCCTCCAGGGGCGAAGGTAAAGTCCATTGTGTGATCCAAAGCCTTTGGCTCTTGTAATGCTAGATGCATTGGTGTGGAGATTTAAAGACAGGAATGGCATTATAACATCATGAGGCAGATAGAAAGCTTGTGATTCAAGGCAATCCAGATAAGACAATGCTCCATCTAATTAATAAGCATGAAAAACAGAAGTTTTTTTTTAGGCAAATTCATGGCACTGTAGTTATTAGGGAGGGGATGTCAAAACAGTTTAGATAGCTGTTGGGGGGGGGCAGCATTTCCGACCTGAGTCAACTGTCTCCACTTTCTCTTCGTCTTTTTTTCACAACTGCTTTTGGTTTTGATTAGGAAAAAAAGACACGTCAATCATTGGCACTAATGGAATGTGGATTTTCTAATTCACTCAAACAGAGCGGTAAATTGAAAAAAAGAGTGTAACCTTTTTAATACACACCAGCGCTGACAGTCAAGCTCCATTATCTGACAGCTGGAGAAGTTAAAAATAACCAGCCTCGCAGCAAATTAGACGTATCATTTGGCTTCTAAACCGAGAGATGAATGTATATGTGAATGCGCTTGCCATCCTGTGACACAGGGCCAATACATCAAACTCCTGTTTGCCTGTCTCTTTCATAAACTCCAACTGGAATAAACAGACAATGCAATTTGTTACAGCGCTAGGATATTTTCTCAGTCTCTGCCACAGCTAGCCAAACCATCTCGCTCGCATTCCACTCTCGACGATTCGCCTGTGCGTGCGACCATTAATCATTGCTGGGTACGTGCAAGGTTATTGCGATCGCTCAAAGCCATGTTCGGGGTTTTTCAAATGTTGTATTTCTATCAAACAATAATCTGACATCCCTGGCCCATGCACATGGAGATATATTCACCCTTGCCGTAATCTCTCTATATGAAAACATAGGCCTGACAAGGCTATGAATCTCTATCGTGCTGTCACAGAATGCAATTTTCCATGACATTGAGTCGCATTTGAAACAGACTTAGGGTTAGCAAGGATTCAGTTACTAGCATGGTCATTTAAGACTGTATAAGGCGTCTCTTTTTCAGTAGGGTAAGTAAAGAGATCATCCTCTCTGAATCATGTTTCCACCGGAGTATCTGTTTACCCTTAAATACCCCTCACTGTCATTGTTTATTTATCTCAAACTAATCATTAGCCAGTAGGACAACAAGACTACAGTCCTCCAAGAGCACAGTGTCAAACTTTGTTAAACAGGAACCGTATTTTAAGATTTAAGCCATTCTAGATGTTTCTTTAGCTCACGTGAACACAATACCACATAAGGACAACAAAGCAATGTAGCTGACTGTTTGCCACAAAAGCACAATATCATGGTAGGTAGGCACTTAGCGGTGCTGCTAAGGTAAGCATCACTGGTACTATCACTCATACTTCAGTTTAGGGTTTTGAACAAACCCCTAAACAAATATATTAAACTCCCTGTTTGTGCTACGGACATAAAATAATACCTCAAATTGTGTGACTTGTTGAGGCAAGGTGTAATATTACTTTTCCAAGCCACTGGATTTAAGATTTCCGCCTGTTGGACTATAAAACACATGAAAAATGACCACAGATGTACATTAAAGCAAGGACCTGAGCTATATCTAGGGACCAGAATATCACAGAGACTTGATGTTGGGCTTTTGTGAATGGACTTATATATATATATATTTTCAAGTTTAAAATGCGCTAGTAAACTATTTTGGGGTGATTTCTATAGTTGTGAATGGGACACCACAGCAAATATATATATTTTTTTCTCCCCATTTGCTCCAATTGCAATAAATAAATATATAATAATAATAATAATAATAATAATAATAATAAAATTCACTGTTACGTTTCCACAATTTTCTTAGAAAATATAAAAATTCTACATTTATTGTAACTCCCCCCACAGCCGTATTTGATACCCTATTTCAGCAGTGTTGACTATTTTTATTTTATTAATACCAGGATAATATAACACAAAAAAAGGTATTAATTTAAATGTACACAAAATTTTAAAAATGTAAAATGGTATATTTTTTTGGTTTAACGTAGTCAAATAAAGCGGATATGCATAATCACACTCTGTGAAAAGGGACCATTGGACCAGTAAGCAACCAACTAAATGGTTACCTGTCATGGTGAGATCCACTGTGCACCCATATTATGTCTTTCACTGTGAGCACCCCTGCTTTATATGTTATTCCCTTATTAGAGTCAATTAATGCTCCAGGCATGCACCCTACCAGTGCCTTCTTCTATACTTAGTGTGCGTAAACCTCGTTTCCCTCAGCAATGAGACTCCAATTGCCAGAACTCGTGCAATATAAAGAGCCCATTAGCAGAGGGACTGGACAAGCTGTGACATTAAACAGCCAGGCCAGAGAACATTGATTGTTTAATTAACTTTCAATTAATGAAGGAAGAAAGCAGTCACGCACATTCTACTTGAGCTCGTTTGATTTCATCCCCCGTATTGATCGACACGCTTCTTCCAGCATGTACATTAAGCCACCAAAGAAATCGAATCTACAATGCGAATGGGAAAAAAAAGGGAAAAGCCATTTCCACTTTAAGTGCTAGTCTCTTGGCATGGCATTAGAGTTTTTTTGGGAAGCAGTGTTAACTATATTTGGATTGCACTGGAGTGGATTAGGAAGTCTTTACTGTGAACCCACAGGATTTGGGCTGAAAGAGAAAAAGAGAGGAGTGCTGTTTGTATCTGTGCTATACAAATAATTGCAGGTTCTCAATATGGAGTGTAATTTCAAGGACCAAGCTATATGGGAAAAGTGAGCTTTGATGTACAAATCTGCAATTCAACCTGGATTGGAAGCTCCAAAGGTTAGGAGTAGCTAACTACAGAATATTGGTTCTACATATCTAATGAGCACAAAGAGGCACTGGTTATAAGTATGAATCTTCATAAAGCTAACAATGAACAGCTGCAATAAGAACAAATTGAATTTAAAAACCAATGTATTAGAGAAGTATTATAGACCACATAACATCTCTTGACGAGTGCAGTTTGCTTGAGTGATATACTGTATTTCCTATTGAAACTGGAAGTCGGGGCAATAACTGTTGAAGGGGTTATCCCTTTGTTTTAAACAACCAATAGACTTTTGTTTACATCAAAGCCATAAACACAGTCTGCTTCTTGTTTCTGCTAGTCAGAAGTAGGTGGTATTAGGAGGAGGGACGCTCTCTTTCTAGAGAGCATTTTATTGTACAATTTAATGGAAGAACAAGAGTCATCGTTATCTTTTGGTCTGTTTTGCCAGAAGAGAAAGACTGTAAATCTGCTAAAAGTTCGTTTTGTCAATTTAGAGATTACCTCAAAGCTAAAAGACATGGATTAAAACAACAAAACTCCAATTTTGATTTAATAGGATCTATATATTACATCCCTTAAATGATAATGTAGAGATGTTAGGGGGATAGCACATACCAAAATTTACCTTCGTTCCTAAGGTGCTACAATAATACAATTAAAATACAATTGGATAAAAGAATATGCAGGGAACATGATACAATGCCTGAATGCAGAGCTCCTGACTCATTAACAGTGCACAATTCCAATTTTTTTTTTTTTTTTTTTTTTTTTGTATAATTGAATTCAAATTACTTCTTTCTTCCACATTTTTCTCAAAAACAAAGGAAAAATATGAAGAAAATGGCAAACATGCAGCACAAATATGACAATCACTACTGATTAAGATGCATTGTTGATCTTATTTGGAATTTTGTGTTCTTTCAACATAGATGAGCTCCCAATCTCTTCATCTGTCAATCAAACTCAACTATATCGCCAACTGGCTCCCTGTACTCTGTTTGCCAAATTATGGCCCAATCTGGCCGTTCCTCACAGGACTCCAAATGAAAAATGCCCCAGGACACTGCATTCCATCTCTTAATGAATGTGCCTGGAGGGGTCCCACCTGGAGGGCTTCCCTCTGAGGGGGGCCTATGTCACCTCTTATTAGTGATGGGGTTGTTTTCTGTTCTGATACCAAAGAACAGCCCCCTGGAGCAGAGAGGGGGTCTCTCAGTACACCACCCAAGCCCCTAGATATGAGGGCTTAATGGCCCTATTTCCTTTGATTTCTCTGGCTTGATTAGTCTCGTAGAGGTCAGCTGTTTAGAAATCTTTTAAAATAAAAGGGGTTAGTGCACAATAGGACATACTGATGGCTTGATTTTAATTTGCGGTGATAATTTAATCCTTTACCTTCACTATGAGAGACATTGTTCCATGGAATTGCTTTGTAAAGAGATATTTTGGAGGTTTTTGCCAAGCATCACTATTCCTATTAGTGATTGGGGATACAGGGTTGGGGATACAAACCTGAAGCATGAACCTTCTTGTTCTGCGAACATGAATGATACCCCAAATTAAGGCTTGTTGAGGACAGGTAAGCTATGATACACAATTACAATATTTGCCTGGCGGACAATAAACAGGTGAAAAAAATTGTGTAGACTTACATTGAAGGAAGGACCTGAGCCATATCTAGAGACCAGAATATCATAGGGACTTAGGGATCAGCTCTTTTGACTTGGGCCAGCAAACAACCACCAAGCAACACCCTAGCAATCACCCAGAACACCTCTAGCAACTGCATCAGAATGTACTAAAAATCACTTACAACTCTTAGCAACTCCCTAGGAACCACTCGCAGCACTCTAGCATTGTGGCAGGCAAGTTTTACACAGTCAAACACCACTCACATTTTCTTTAGAAAATGTAAAAATCGTATTATATTGAGGGAACAATTAAAACAACATATATCTATATAGAGTCCACAGTCTTCAAAACCCCCTCTTTTTGGTCCTGTCCAGCCGAGGTGATTCTAAAACGCTTCTCCTAAACGCCTCAACGCTGAGCATCCCATATCCTCAAACGACTCTGTTTTGTCGTATTATTGAGGAAAGTCAATGAAAGCCTGAGAAAGCTTCCAGGTCCCCAGGATTTACAGCGAATCAGCTGATTCTAATAGCCTTTTCCCTCCCTGCTGAATGTAGCTCTGTGCTTCAGTATAATTCCAGAGGATTTGTGCTGTATTTATGCAATCATTAATCTCCCCGTGTCTTTTCACTCGCCGGGATTAGAGTTCCCGGCTTCAGTCGCCAGCCCAACACCCAGGTAGGTTCACCTGGAGGTAGAACACTCACACACATTTTCATAAAAACAAACCCAGGCTGACACCAGCTTCCTTTACTGCTAGGGAATGGTTTTCATATGGCTTTATTATACAGACATGCAGAATGGAACCAGGCCAGCATTCGTAGGGCTGTGAAAACACTCTTGCAGAGAGGGAGGGCTAGATTCGTGCGATGTAAGACGTCTATGAACTCTGTTTGACAGCAGGGGGTGTGAGGCCACATTTCACCTTGTAAGATCAAGGAATGTTTGTCATTTAGCCAAGTGATAGTCATAAGAGCTATGTGGAGATGTGTTACATGATGACTGCACTTAACACACACAAATCCTGTACCTGTACACTACTAGTAAAAAGTGTGGACTCATCTAGTCGTTCTTTATTATTACTATTTTCCACATAGAATATATACACTGGTGGCCAAAAGTTTGGAATAATGAACAGAATGTGCTGTTTCGGAAGGAAATTGGTACTTTAATTCACCAAGGTGGCATTCAACTGATCACAAAGTATAGTCAGGACATTACTGATGTAAAAAACAGCACCATCACTATTTGAAAAAAGTCATTTTTGATCAAAACTAGACAGGCCCCATTTCCAGCAGCCATCACTCCAACACCTTATCCTTGAGTAATCATGCTAAATTGCTAATTTGGTACTAGAAAATCACTTGCCATTATATCAAACACTGCTGAAAGCTGTTTGGTTCGTTAAATGATGCTTAACATTGACTTTGTGTTTGTTTTTGAGTTGCCACAGTATGCAATAGACTGGCATGTCTTAAGGTCAATATTAGGTCAAAAATAGCAAAAAAAAAAAAAAAAAGAAACAGCTTTCTCTAGAAACTCATCAGTTAATTATTGTTTTGAGGAATGAAGGCTTGAATGCTTGAATGCTGCCAAAAAACTGAAGATTTCATACAAAGGTGTACACTACAGTCTTCAAAGACAAAGGACAACTGGCTCTAACAAGGACAGAAAGAGATGTGGAAGGCCAGGTGTACAACTAAACAAGAGGATAAGTACATCAGAGTCTCTAGTTTGAGAAATAGACGCCTCACATGTCCTCAGCTGACAGCTTCATTGAATTCTACCCGCTCAACACCAGTTTCATGTACAACAGTAAAGACTCAGGGGTGCAGGCCTTATGGGAAGAATTGCAAAGAAAAGTCACATTTGAAACAGAAAAACAAAAAGAAAAGGTTAGAGTGGGCAAAGAAACAGACATTGGACAACAGATAATTGGAAAAGAGTGTTATGGATCTTAACCCCATTGAGCTTTTGTGGGATCAGCTAGACTGTAAGGTGTGTGAGAAGTGCCCGAAAAGACAGCCACATCTATGGCAAGTGCTACAGGAAGCGTGGGGTGAAATGTCACCTGAGTATCTGGACAAACTGACAGCTAGAATGCCAAGGATCTGCAAAGCTGTCATTGCTGCACGTGGAGGATTTTTTGATGAGAACTCTTTGAAGTAGTTTAAGAAGTTCTGAAATTTTTTTCACATTTTAATCGTAAATGTTCACGTTATTAATGTCCTGACTATACATTGTGATCAGCTGAATGCCACTTTGCATAAGAGCAAAATCTGTACATTATTCCAAACTTTTAGCTGCCAGTGTATATATACTGTATATATTACAATAATTGTTAAATAGCACAAATCAAAGTATGGGAATTATGCAGTGACCAAACAAATCAAAATATTCTTGTAATTTTGCATCTATAAAGTTTGGAGTTAGGTTTAGCTGTCACCTGGGATGCTTTATAAACAATATTGAAGGAGTTCACATATATGCTGGACAATTGTTGGCTGCTTTTCCTTCACTCTCTGGTCCAACTCAGGCACATTTTATACTGTTTTTGTCTACAAAGCTAATTTTAAGCATTTAAGCAGAAGCCTTTTGATCAAAAAGGTTTTTAAGAATGAGAAACATAAATTCGACTGGTACTGTATAAGCTTTTACAACTAACATCTGTCTACATTCCAAATCAGAAAGTGAATTCTCAATTTTTCCTGCCTGCAAACATAAGTTTGCCTGGCTGTTTATGTTTTAAGAGGTAAATATTGACTAATCTAAATCGGATTGGTTCGCATTAGTGGTGATTCTGTTTGTAGAAGCACGCTATACATACTTCAGTAGCTCTTTATCCTGAATAACGGCAGCACTTAGACGTACCTTTGATTGTACACAAAGACATTTCACCGCCTACAAATCTTTGATCTCTCCCTGTTTCCCAGCTCTCTCTCCTTTAGGGGTTTAGCAAGCATTATACATGGGGAACAGGGGTGTAGCGAAGATGAAATGACACTTTTGGGGAGATAATGATTCGTTTTCAAGTTATGTATCACTCCTCCCCCAACCTTTCAAATTGTTGGGTGAATCTCTTGAGACCTGTCAAGAACAAGTCCAGGTCATATTTCACCCCATAATCAAAAAAGTAAATATATGTTATTTTCCATAAAAAAATGACGCCTGTTTTTACAGTAGGACCACTCCCTTTTTTTTTTTTTTTTTTTTTGCATTGTGATTATTATTTTCATGACAATGAAGAATATTTTCTCCTTTAAAACTCGTATTACAATAATGTGTCATTACTGTAATACAATTATTATTATTTTTATTTCAATCAGCATAAATTAAATGCAGTACAACGCATACAACCATGATACATAAATAGTTTACAATGCAAATAATATATAATTCTTTTTTTACACACAATATTATGGGTTCAATACAAGTTGAGCTAAATTGACAGCATTTGTGTCATAATGTTGATTTACATTTCTCCCCAGTTTGGAATGCCCAATTCCCAATGCGCTCTAAATCCTCGTGGTGGCGTAGTGACTCGCCTCAATCTGGGTGGCGGAGGACGAATCTCAGTTACCTCCATGTCTGAGATCGTCAGTCCGCGCATCTTATCACGTGGCTTGTTGAGCGCGTGGGGGCCCACGCTATTCTCCATGGCATCCATGCACAACTCACCACGCGCCCCACCAAGAGCGAGAACTACATTATAGCGACCACGAGGAGGTTAACCCAACGTGATTCTACCCACCCTAGCAACCGGACCAATTGGTCGCGTCCCTCTTTTTCTTTAAAAAAACAAAAATTGTGGGTTACAGTGAGGCACTTACAATAGAAGCGTATGGGGCCACTTTTTGGAGGGTTTTAAGGCAGAAATGTGAAACTTATAATTTTATAAAAGCACTTACATTAATTATTCTGCTAAAACTTCTATATTATTTGAGCTGTGAAGTTGCTTAAATTGTCGTTTTTGCGGTGGTCTACTATTACGCGTGAAGTCATCATGACAGCGAAGTTGTAAAATTGGATATAACTTTACAGAGAAAAAGTTAATAAGCAACTTTATCACACTAATATCACGTTAACACTCAAATTGTTTACGTCTTTAGGCTATACATTTGAAACGGTGAGTATTTTTAACATTTACAGACTGGCCCCATTCACTTCCATTGTAAGTGCCTTACTGTAACTCAGATGTTTCCTTTTTTTTAAAGAAAAGGAGGACGACGGGGGTCCTGGGTAGCTCAGCGAGTAAAGACGCTGACTACCACCCCCTGGTGTCACGAGTTCGAATCCAGGGCATGCTGAGTGACTCCAGCCAGGTCTCCTAAGCAACCAAATTGGTCCGGTTGCTAGGGAGGGAAGAGTCACATGGGGTAACCTCCTTGTGGTCGCTATAATGTGGTTCTCGCTCTCGGTGGGGCACGTGGTGAGTTGTGCATGTATGCCGCGGAGAATAGCGTGAAGCCTCCGCACACGCTATGTCTCCATGGTAACATGCTCAACAAGCCACGTGATAAGATGCACGGATTGATGGTCTCAGACGCGGAGGCAACTGAGATTCGTCCTCCGCCACCCAGATTGAGGCGAGTTACTACGCCACCACAAGGATTTAGAGCGCATTGGGTATTGGGCATTCCAAATTTGGGAGAAAAGGGGAGAAAATCCCAAAAAATAATAATAATAATAATAATTAAATCAATACATTTTTGTATTAATTATGCCTCAAATTTTGGCGATTTAGCTTAACTTGTGTAAACCCGGAATATTCCCTTAATATTTCTAAGATGTCTCAATTTCTTTCTTTTAACTTGTCATGAGCACAGAAACCTACTGGATCTTTAAGCAAACAAGCATTGTGGAGACAGCAGTTAATGACTGACCTTGAAATAGAAAAAGAGAGACAGACAGACAGAAAGAAAGAGAAAGATAGCATTCACCTCAGCTGAATGCCTGAGAACGCTGCCTTTCGAGGGTCCCATGACGCAGCATATCTGTGGAAAGGTTGGGTGCGTCTGGTTACAGCTCTATCAGGGCTCCATCAGAGAATGGCAGGATTCGGTGTCACCTTCTAATGTAACAAGGACCATTTGTCTCAGTCACACATCCTTGCAAGTGCCTTGGTGAAGCCACTGATGTCATTCATCTAGCCTTTTCTTGGCTGCTCTTTTCCTGCACTGACAGAGAGCAGCACTCTCAGGTAGCTAAAGGGGCGAGCAAGACAGCATTATAGAGAGAAAGAGAGAGAGAGGTGGTATAATGCCTTCTCATCAATGCTAGAATTACCTTGTGTGTTGAGTAATGAACCCATTGCCATACATACACAACTACCCTAGTTTGTACACATACAAATTCAGATTAATTGATTGTCCATCGCTTTTGGAAGATGGTATGCTACACACGCGATAAATCTCTGCTAGAGGGTCGTGGACAGTGAGGAAGAATTCACATTTTCCTCAAAAGAAGAGCGCTACAGTTGCATTTTATATAGCGACTTGATCCAGCGCAGAGGAGGATATAATTTCCATTAAGTGTCATTTATTCATCTACTCATTGTTAACAAACTGTGTGATACAACGGGACAAAAGGTTCCACAGGGTAAAATGCTCCTTTGATTATATTTTCTCCCAAAACACTAAATAGCATTATTTTTATTCCATATTATATATTATTCCAATCACAATGGAGATCGATATGTTTATAGAATAATTGAGAGGTAATGAAATGTCAAATGTGGTTGAAATGAACAAGAAATGGTGCACCCTTTTTATTTTTGTTTTTATTTTGAACAAGCATTATCTTTATTTGTTACTCTAAATGCATCCTCAAACATATTTGCAACATTTGACAAATTATGCCATATAACTATTTATACTATTTCACGAGAAAAAAAGTTATACTGTTAGTAGTCTAGTTAAATAAATTATATTGTGCACTATGTTGTAAATTAAAATAAATAAATCAATAAATAAAAATATTTCTTGTAGAATCCTCACAGTGGCATTCCACATTGATAGCCACATTAGGGGTGGGCCATTATCACCCTAGGAGTGAAATACATCAGAATTCATGGCCATTGAAACTCCCTTGCATACAGCCTTTCTAAAACAAAAGGTGTAATACAAAAGTTAAATCAATGTAGTGTTTTATGTGAATGAATGGACAGGATGGTTTTCACAATATGTTGTAATAAAGACTCTGGTCAACAAAAAAAGTCTTGTGGAAAAATATTTAGTATGTGTTTTATGGCCTTTTTTTATGGGTTTTATCTCAGTGTCCTTATTTTTTTTTTTTTTTACTAATCAAGTTTAAACTTTATATTCTCAAAAATACACGTGTATACATTGTGCTCACATATATTTGGAGACTTTGGCAATTAATATGGTGTAAGTAACTGAAATAAGCACAAATGTCAGGGCATGCCAAAACATTTCCAGGATCCAAAAAAACGCCTCAGACTCCAGGGGGTTACATGTTCTCCCAAACAGAAAAACCTACCTCGCTACCCTAAATCTTACACCTATACTTATCCGATAGTGTCAGAAAATGCAAAAGTGAGCTGAAAAACGCAAAGCTGAAGTAGCTGCGTCATTTTGTGGTGCTTCTATAAAACGTTTAGCTCACTTTTCGACTCGCGTGCTCTTCAGGACTCGTACCCTGGTCCTTTGCATCGCAAGTGCAATGCACTATCAGTTGAGCTACCGTGCAATTTGATCACACTTGAACAAGCTTGTAAATATAATTGGTTTCATAATGCAAACGTTAAAATACGTCGCCTGACAAGTCATGCGCAATAGTAAGTGCTTAGATGTCATAAGAAAACATTGTGTGTGGAACAGGGCAAAAAGTAAGTGTTTATAAACCGCTTATCTGCCCTTTTACTGATCTGAGTGAAAGAAAATAAAAGTCATTGGTGTTGTAGCAGCTCTAGTGTTCATTTCATTGAGAAACTGCAGAGATACAGAATAATTTAATTAAAAATAATTTTGTAAAAATCTAGATACATTAATGTGTTTCTATGAGGCCAGATTGCACATTTCAGAGATCCAAAACACTTTTCAATGAGCAAGCATGTCATTTTAGTCTCTAAAATGCCTGCTTGATATTTAATAGTTGCATTCCTGGTATGGTTGTCAGCTCCACACTGTATGCCACTGTAAAGGCAGTCACTGGAACGGGTTTGACCTTGAAACCCAGGACACAATGCTTGTTATGTAAACTGATATGATGGTTAGCACGGTGACACATTCTGAAAGGACTGGAGACGTTATTGGGGCTGACTGACAAGGCCAGCTGGGGCAGGGGCAACGAGCGTGCCCTACTGTACTCTGAAAGACTCAGTGCTGAGGCCGTCTGCTTACACAGACAGCCGGGCAAAAGGCAAAGGCAGCCTGTTTGAAACCACGTCTGAGCAATCACATCAGACATTACTCGGCTAGTATCAGAAATGTCATGCCCGTCTTTACACCAAATGGATTTTGAAAGGAATTTAAGAAAATAAATGTATGTTTGATAATTAAAGGGATCATTTACCTAAAGAAAAATAGTTGCAAGACGCCTCTGGCTAGTATGCTCTAGAGGACAACAAGAAACGAGCTGTGAACTGCTTGCGAGTTGGGCGGTTGAAAATCTGAGGATCAGTAGACGTTTGGACAGGAAAGGATTGGCTGATGATTTATGTGTGAATGCAGATTTAGATAGGACTGGAACGGCTGAGTAAGGAAGCAGGCCAGGTGTTTGGTCCGATTCCCCTGAAACGAGCAGAAAAGCAGAGCTAGTCTCTGGGTAAATGGAACACTTTATCCCTCAGCTATATCAGCAAACCCACACACGCATGCATGCATGCATGCATACACACACACTTACACAATTCAAGGCAACATGGTTTTAACCAGTTAATGTTGGACATCACACACCTTGCAATAGTTTGGCAGAAACCATACATTAATAGGGATGTCACGACACCATAACCATATCTTACAACAATATACCAGCTAAAGTATTCTGATACCAAACAGTCATTATCATAATTATAGTAATCGATAATAATTTATGAGTAATATTTAATAAAATAAAAAAATCTAGATAGTTTGTTTTATTTATTTAATTTTTTTTAACATTATATAATTACATTTTAAGATGAATTTGATGAATTTTGTTATAAAATTGAAATGCATACATTTTAAAAATAAGCTAAAATATTTTTGAGTGTAGTAACACTTTATAATACCATTAATTTATAACATGAATCATATTTACGTTATGCTTGATTAATATATATGGAAATGTATGAATAAATAATAGATGGCTAATATATATGCAGTTAGAAATGTATATATTCAATCTATATTTGAATGTACATGAACTATTGATCTTTTAGACATTATATAAAGATTGTTAATGGCTTAATAATGACACTTATTATAAAGTGTATTAGGTTATAAAAGTGTAAATTACAATCTGTATTGGGTTATTTTATGTTATTGGAGAAATAATTTTCCATGCAAATGAATTAAGCTGCTACCATTTATGTTATTACAGTCATGGTACTAGCGTATTTATTAATATTTGTGGTGCATTGCCAGTATTTTGAGGTTTGGGTATTGCAATATTACCATGCCACTAGAATATTTTGAAAAAAATATATATTAGTGTATGTATGTGTATATATATGGTTAAGTATTCAAAAACATCCTGAATGAATTATGACAAGGGTGTTTAATATCTGAACATGTTCTAACAGTGTTGTTACACAGTAAAGTCAAATTAGTTGACCTTACTTAGATTTTTCAAGGCAATCGGTTTGCATGCTTTTTATAAGTTAATAATAACTTACTTATTTGGCTCAAGTAAACTGAATGTAATTTTTTTAAGTAACGTTAACTAGTTACAAGTAAACTAAACTCATCTATGATTAAAGTATCAATGTTTTGATTTAATAAATTAAATTGGGTTATAGCGTGTCTTATACAGCATAAGGGAAATTCTGACTGGACTCTACTCAGTATTCTTAATGCATGTAAATCTGCACTTTTGTAAAGTACAACTGAGTAAAGAAGAATGGCTTGAATTTAACAGGCTCCAAGTTCACCAGAGGTAACACTAATCACCCTCATGGTTACTTCAAACAAATCACAACTATCAACTACAACAAAACAACGACAATAGTCATAAGAATTTAAACTAAATACATTTTTAAATAAGAATTATAATTTTTCTACAAAAGTTCCATTGTTTTGACCAAACATACATAATTTATTCAAGTGCAAGGGTTTATGGGTATTCCACATAGCCGCAATTTTGTGTCTGATAATTTTGAGTCAGTAGTACTCAAAGTCAAAGTTGAAAGAACTTATGTATTTGAGTTATGATTCCAAAATGTGACATTTCAAGAACTGTTTAATTAGGACCACTTGTTTTTATTAATGACAACTATAGGATTTAGAGAGTAACGGTAACTTAATTAAAACTAGTAAGAATAGTAAAAACTTAAGTTGAGTATTTCAATTTGAGATAACTATTACTATTTACAGTGTACTAGGCTATTTATTTATTTATTTTTATGTCATTCAGCACTGTCTGGAAATTCAACAAATCATATTTATATTTCCTACAAAATAGTACAAAAGAATGCCTTACTGCAAGCTAGCCAGTTCTGAAACTGCTTTACCACACTTTTAAATGTTTACTCCAGTATTTAATTCATTGCACAATAATTACAGGCCGTACAGTGTTTCTGTGTTCAAGTGAAACCATGTGGTGCTGTGGACAGAACATTGGGCAGTCAGGTGTTACAGACCCAGCTGCAGGTTGACTCGCTTTGGCCCATTGACTGTGTCCATTTGGAAACCCTGCTGGCTGCCGTGGAAACATTCTCAATGGAAATCAGTAAGAAGCCGTTTCTCCCAATTGGCCTGAGTTAATGAGGTTTGTTATTGCTGTGTGTGGGTGGTTAGAGTATTAGTTATTAGGAATATGAATACAGCACAATCTTTCCTAAGGAGAGTTTATAGATAAGATAATTTAAGGAATGATTAAAACATTCAGTTTTCACCAGTAGGTACTGCATTCGACTGCAAGTCAAATCAATTAAGTCATTGGTGACTTTATTACTTTATTTCTCATTTAGTGGACTATATGGCATACACCTTTCCATGAGTGAATATTCACACTCCCTGTCTGTCTTTAAAGAACTTATCCACACATGTGTGTCAATCACACTTCCCAATCCAGTCACACATGCACCCTGTGATGCTGCTGTTACATTCATGTCTTTGTGCAGAGGGGAGTCTTATTGTGCAGAACAAATTCCATGAAGATCCACAGCCGAGATGCTTCTCGCGGAATTGCATACTAATGCAGCAATTATAGGGCTAAAGTATCAACAGCGCATGGAAAGAGAATTCCCCTGTGCAACGGTACAAGCTTCTTTGTTGTTGTGCAAAGGTTTCCTGAGTGTAATTGCGCCGGCTGTTATTTTATTAACATTTTTTGTACCTTTCAATATATGTATATCCCCCCCTTTGCATTTTACAAATTGTGCCATAAGGAAGGGTCATGAAACTAGTCTAATGGCACAGTATTTAGAAAACTTAATGGCCAAAAAGTGTATTCAAATAAGTGTTTTCACAATATTCAAAGTTTTGCTTAATTTCATATTGTCAACAAAATCATCATGAATATATCATGAATAGTCTACCCAGGGGTGTAACTAGAGGGAGGGCAGGGTGGGCAGCCACCCTAGGGCCCGGGGTGACTGGGGGCCTGCAACGGTCAACCAAAAGAAACCATAAAAATGAATGCGGGCCTGACAGTTTCTTTGCAATGGGGCCCGCAACATCCAAGTTACGCCACTGAGTCTAACCTCTATTACATACTCCATTCATTCCACCATTTAAATCGTTTATTCATTGCATCGAATTGGCTTCCCTATAGAAATCAGTGCAATCCAATTGGTGTTTAGCAGAAAAACTCAGCTATAGGACATTGAAGCGCCAAATCAAAGATTAAATCAGCCATACAGGGCTCAAATTTATATTGCATGTTCGAGATCAGAGTTGACATGTCTTGCCCGGTGTTGAATGGAAAGCTATGGGTGAAACTTCTGCTCGGAGTTGCAAAACTGGAATAAAACAGAGGGAGCATGACTCCAAAAATGGCTCTTCTGATGTTTTAGTTTCAATAATGTGTCAGCCATGTGCAATGTCAAGCTTTGCCACACATGGCTTTCGTAAACAAAAATAGAAGATGGTGGGCTCTTGCTCAGTATTCAAGACTTGAACAAACCTCTAACTCTTAAGTATGAAAATGCGATGTGTATCTCATCCCATACCCTTTGTGTTACAGACATGAATATTGTGGCTTGTTAAGGAGAGGTCTGCCCTTTCTTTTTAAGCAATCAGACTTAGGTTTTTTGTCTAGTGGATGATTAAATGGGCAAAAAATCTCTTAGACTTTGAAGTAGGGACCTTAGCCATAACTAGGGACGAGAATAAACTAGAGGCTTGGCGGAATTTGGTGAGTTGTGGTGAGTGTTTTCTGACAGTTTACGTACAAGTGACTAATTTAGTTTTTAAAATCGTGACCTGAATTATGTGCTGTGCGATTGCAGTAATGACTCCAATATGGCTTGTTTTCAAATCAATGTAAAATATGTATGCTCACGGAGGGTTCACACACGTTTGATTTGTGTTTTTCGGAGCAACACAGCGGAGACGGTGATGTGATGCAAATGCACCTCTCGCTCTGTCTTTCTCTTCTTCCTTTCCCTGTCTCTCTGTTCCTTGGGATCCAGGCGCACAGTGCCACAGTGAGAGGTGGTGTGCCCTGTGGCTCCAGAACTCCTTGCTCCGATGGAAGTGCTTTGCCTGTCACAGAGCAAAAGAGATGGAGGAGAGGACAGAGAGATATAGAGACAGGAAAAAGGAAAAGAAAGGGGGAAGCTCAGGTGTAAATATCAGGGCAGGGCAGAGGAGAGAGTTCTGCACACATGCTACTCTCCATGCAACTTGCCTGTAGCATAACCCCCATCGTTTTGTTCTTTTCCCAAGAGTGCACTCTTGCTCAAACTTGCTGCCAGAAAGCTCGTCAATATTTGCCACAACACATAAATTAGTACTAGAGCTGAGCGATATACTGTAGCTAAAATATATTTATATATAGACCATTTCAAGGACTATTCGTCGGTTTAAGGAAGTGATGTCTTTGTTCCTTGAACATTTCCTACTAGTTGTCATACTCATTCAAAATAACAGCGGGAGGTGCTTCATTCATAACACAGTTGTCATAAAATGTCATTATTAATATGTGGACCATGTTGTTCGGTGGCTGGATGCTCACTGGATGCCTGGAACTAACTGAAATAAAAGTGTTTAGATCTCCAAATAAGCAACCGCAAATGAACACATGAGCCGCAGCAGTGAAGCGAGACGGCTGGATATGTGCAGTACTAACAACTGTAGCACACATCTTATGTCTGGTAGGTGAACAAAATTTGTGCCAACTAATTGCAAGTTTGAGATGTAGAGCTCTAACAGTGACTGTAGATCGCTCCCATTATAACGAATGTAACTGTGCAAGTCATTAACTTTTACATTTAGTCATTTAGCAGACACTTTTATCCAAAATGACTTACAAATTAGGAACACACAAAAAAGAAATCCTTACATTGTCTGCAGGTCATGAAGCCTGAACGGCTTCATTGATTATAATAGGAGTGATCCAATATTCCCGATCTCTCCGTTGAGGAAATAATTGTGAGCATCTAAAGTAAGGTACAGTTTCATCACCTCTCTCACGTAGACGTTCAGTATCAAGAACACGTCTGGATAAGTCACTTCAAGTAATTGTTTGAGGAAAATATGTTAACTCAGAGCCTTTATTCAAAGGATCCGGAAGTTCTTCAGGAATAGTTGCATTCTAATTTCTTTGTTTTTGTTTACATCCTTGAAATGGTCTATATATCTGTATTTTATATATCAATATTTGATATATATCTAGATATTTATTGATCTAGAATCGCTTAAAACGGTCCTTATTTTTCAATCAGAGGAACCAAATGATTTGTCATTTTAACCAAACTGTCATTATAGACAAATTAGTTTTAAAATGTTTCATATTAGAATTAAAACACAGTAAAAATCGGAGGCCTGGGTAGCTCAGCGAGTAAAGATGCTGACAACCACCCCTGGAGTGGGCGTGCTGAGTGACTCCAGCCAGGTCTCCTAAGCAACCAAATTGACCCGGTTGCTAGGGAGGGTAGAGTCACATGGGGTAATCTCCTCGTGGTCGCTATAATGTGGTTCTCGATCTTGGTGGGGCACGTGGTGAGTTGTGCGTGGATGCCGCGGTGGATGGCGTGAAGCCTCCACACGCACTATGTCTCCGCGGTAATGCGCTCAACAAGCCACGTGATAAGATGCGCGGGTTGACGGTCTCAGACACGGAGGCAACTGAGATTCGTCCTACGCCACCTGGATTGAGGCGAGTCACTACGCCACCACGAGGACTTAAAGTGCATTCGGAAGTGGGTACTCCAAATTGGGGAGAAAAAGTGGAGCAGATAAAAAATAAATAAATAAATAAAACAGTAAAAATCACATTTTAAGTTATCGTATATATTAAAAAGCCATGTTTTCCCACATTATTTTTTCTAAATTATCACACACAAGTACAATATAGTACAAGTATCAATATTTATATTACGCCAATATATACAATATTACGCCAACGTCATTTTTGCATACATTTGAGTAGCGAGATGAGGAAGGATTAAAAAAATAGTCCTGTGACACTGTATTTTCGAAACTTAATGGCCAGAAATGTGCATTTAAATCATTGAAAGCTGCTCTTTTTCATACAGTGCAAGTGGATAGGAGCCAGTGGCATTCATGGTCATCATTCACTTTCATTATACCACCTGTACAGAATAAATAAAGAAGAAACAGGCACTTGAAGTAAGATGTCTCCTTACTGTGATGGGAAAACTCTCCTATGCTCGTGCCATTTGCTGAGAGGGATCTTGTGTTGTGTGTGTGGCACTGAAAAATTAATGGCCTCACACACAAACAAACACATGGATGTATGCATGAGTTCACTCCTGAAAGCTGCCCAAAGTCAAGCAGCCAGCCCTGGGTCCAACACACCACTTCAGCGATTTACAGGAGCAACAAGAGGGAAAAAGAGAGTTGTTGTTGTCTCTGTCTGTCTCTCTCTCATCCTTATCGCATCTGATCTTCTCAGCTCTCAGACTGTCTCGAGTGACTGTGGATCAAGACAGCGAACTGTGATTAAAGTGAAGAATTAAGCAGGGAGCGCAAACAAACATGCACATGGCCAAACAAACATACCCATGTGATCGAATGGCTCTGTTTGCATCGGTCTGCATGCTTGAAAACTTACTTTTGCATGGTGGCAAAATTTGGTAAGTGTACGATAGGGTTTTATATGTTTACATTAGTCAACAATGGTTAAAATGAACTAACAGTGATTGTGCTTACATGCACACCAATACAATGCTGATAACTACCAAAAATCAGCTTATTCAAAAATCTGTCAATGCTAGAAAACCTAATTTGCATGAGATTTGAAATCATTGGCTTATTCTCCACTTTTGATGTCAAAACGGAAACAGTCATGCGCACAACACTTGATCCTATATACTTACATTGAAGAAGGGACATATGCCAAGCTAGGGATGAGCAGTGTTGTCACAAGGGGGGGAAGGGGGTATGTTTGGCCGGACTGGGGGTTTTAAGCCCCTGATCTGTTCTGCCAAGCCCCAGATCGTTCATAGGTACCCCTGTACCAACGGCGAACACCCAAGTGAAACCCTCACAACCGACAGCAAACAACCACGGAGGGACCTGGGCCCTATATGTTCTTGAAATATAGTCAGTAGAGTATGTTATGTAGGGTATACCTAGTAACCTAGTAACACATAGCAACATGCTAAAAACCATTTAAGACCTTAGGAACCTCATAGCAACTCCGTGGCAACCATTCAAAACACCCTAGCATCGTAGCTGCGAATTTTGCCCAGGCAAGCACCACTCGCATTTTCTTCTGAAACTCTTAATATATTGTCTTCTTTTATATTATGCCACATAACCTCAGTGAGTAATTTTAGATTATTCTTACTCTTTGTAAAACCTTCACTCATCTCGTAAACCAAACTGAAAAGCTACCAGATCTCCTTAGCTGGAGTTCTTCCTACTGACATATTTTCTTCAATCTATATTTAACCCACCCTAATTAAACCAGTGGTTTGTGTTTTGCCACAAAGGACACTTGGATAATGTACATGGGCTGCATTATTTACAGTTACAATCTGGAACAGCAGTGAAACATTTCAGAGGAATTTGATTAAACTGCTGTTTGTCCGTGTTCTCTGGCCCGAAGGACCGTTGTTAATCTGGCTGTAATGTGGCACTGTGCGCAATTCCAGCATGGCTGTCCAATCACTTACATAATCCCCTGACATGAGCTCACTGGCTTGCGTCATGTGGTCACTGACAGCTGTCAACACACAACCACATTAGCAACCTCCTACACACAAAAACACACTGACATAGGGAAAAACAGAGAGTAGTGCAGGCCAGTGGCATCGTTGCATTTAAAGCGGCAGTGTTATTTCTGCACCACTAGCAGCACCAAACAGAGTTGCTAAATAATGGCCACTTTTAAACAAGTTTCAAAGACTTCCCCCTATCTCCCATTTGTTGGACAAACAGAAAGTCCCACCCCCAAATTCACGCCATTCACTTAAGCTGCAGAAATCACACAATGCAGCTTTAAAGACGCCATGAAAGCCCATAAATGGCATGAGTTTTTGTCCTGTTTAGTTTATTGGAGTTGCTTGTGGTTCATGTGTGTAATATATATATATATATATATATATATATATATATATATATATATATATATATATATATATATATATACACTCACCAAGCACTTTATTAGGAACACTATGGTCCTAATAATGTGCCCGACGTGGTCTTCTGCTGTTGTAGCCAATCCGCCTCAAGGTTTGATGTGTTGTGCATTCTGAGATGCTATTCTGCTCACTACAATTATACAGAGGGTTTATCTGAGTTACCGTAGCATTTCTGTCAGCTCAGACAACTCTGGCCATTCTCCGTTGACCTCTCTCATCAACAAGGCATTTCTGTCTGCAGAACTGCCACTCACTGGATGTTTTTTTGTTTTTGGCACCATTCTGAGTAAACTCTAGGGACTGTTGTGCCTGAAAATCCCAGGAGATCAGCAGTTACAGAAATACTCAAACCAGCCAATCTGGCACCAACAATCATGTCACGGTCAAAATCACTGAGATCAAGTTTTTTCCCCATTCTGATGGTTGATGTGAATATTAACTGAAGCTCCTGACCCGTATCTGCATGATTTTATGCCTTGCACTGCTGCCACACGATTGGCTGAATAGATAATCGCATGAATAAGTAGATGTACAGGTGTACCTAATAAAGTGCTTGGTGAGTGTATATTGGCTTTGAGGGCATGCTAGTGTATTCCTAAAAGTTGACAAAAGTTGCCAGGTTATGCTAACAATTTCAGAGAGATTTTAGCCCAGAGCGCGAATAACTAGAGGCAATTTTATGTTGATTTGCTTAGAGGAAATGTGGCACAAGTGTTGCTAGCGCATAGCCCCTTCGCTAGTCAGCATGCCATGCAAACAAGAAAGATGTTATACTGCTGAATTGAAGACTAAAAAAGCTTTTTTGAACCCGCAGACTGTAAGGAGCACTCAGTTAGCAATCATTCCTCCCCCACATGTGTGTCTAGCTGACTGCTAGAGTCCTCCATTAGTGAGCGAACGTTCTTGAATATTTCACACTGCCTCAATACATTGTGTCAACATCACACTTTTCGCCTCACTCTCTGAATGAAACTCTTCAGGTACAAATGAGGCGAGAGCACATTTAAGAAGCACGCTGAAAAAGCGCTCAGCTTGGAGAATAAGCGCCTTTGTAATGCTGATGTCAGCGATAACGTGCTAAAGAACACAGAGCGACTGTGACAGTTAGCGCCGAGCCGTTAGCACACATTACAGTGAAACGATTATTGTCTCTGCTTTTTGATGAGCCTCATTTTGCTGCTGTTTTCACTCTTTGCATTTTTATTTCTGAGAAGAAAGACTTATACAAAATTAAAGTGTCTTGCATTTTTTCCCCCACACTATGAAACTGAATGGTGATTGAGGCTAACAGTCTGCACAAAAATCTGGAGTCGCTTATTTAGGTTTATGTTGGTAAGGCAAGTCCCTTATTTTGTGCTTGTTTTGACAGATCTGATTGTGTGTTTTTTCTCGTGAGATCTGGTAACTCTGGACATGTTATTGCTGTGTTTCTTAGTCGTAGCACAGCATGGCTAAGAAGTCTCAGTGTGGTGTTCTGTCACAGCTGACAGTGGGCTATGAAATATGGCCTCAGTCTGAATTTATGTGCATGATCTATGTGCTGGACCAATTAAAATGGCCATTTGGTGAGCAAGTGACAAGTGTGTTTGATGTTAGCAGAAACAGAGGGGCTTTTCTCCCTTGAGGTCTGATTTGAGGGCTATAAAGGGCATGGTGGAGATGGTTGTCTGAAATATATTTTAAAACATATTGTAATAAATATGTTTGAAATAAATTGAAATTTTTTTTTTTCTTTTAAACTTTTAATTTCTAAAGATATTATAAAATATATAAAATATATTATAAATAATATATATAACATATATTAAATATATAGTGGTAAGAAGAGTGGTCATATACAGAGGTAAGAAACAAGTTGAAACATTGAAATAAACTATTTCTGTGTTTGCTTGATTTAAATTATTTTTAACTATAAATTATAAAAATAATAAATCATAAATTATATAAATATAAATTAGCAATTATAGCCAAAAAATATATTTTTAACACATTAACACATTACATGGTTGTATGGGAGCGTAGAGAGAGAGGGATGAAGGGCAACAGACAGAGAGAAAGATGGCATTAGGAGATAGAGGGGACAGCAAAGTGACACGTCACTCTCTCCTCAGGGCTCTGTCTCACTGTCGGCTCTGACTCAGTGACCTTGAAGTGGGATTCAGTAAGTCACAACAGAGTGGGCCAATCTAACGAGCTGCATCACCATTTGCTCTTTGCTGCCACACAGTTCTGTTTTCCCCAGCGCCATATTCAGGCGCTTTGGGACTCATTTAGTGCCAGAGTTTGATCTTGACCACAGCCCTGTGCCCTTTTACTGTGTTTTCATTTGCGTAACTATGAGTGTGCTGGGTGTTTGTGGCCTCTCTGATGAAGCCTATAGGCTGAGGTATCTCTGCTAGTGGTGGGGTGTAATATTTGTGCCTGCTGATATGTGGTATAGCACCAGCCTACCTCTTGTACTTTAAATGGAGTCGTAAACATCGCTTTCTGTCCTGGGTGGTACATTTATTTTTGGAAAATTGTCTAGGATGGATAGTCACAAAAAGCTTCATTTAGGGCTTACACGATCATGGAAAACCTGGAAATAGCAGGGTAATTTTAAAATGGTCATTTTTAGCAAATTTATAGAAATGAATGGAAGTCTAAAGGGATAGTTCACCCAAAAATGAAAATTCTCTCATCATTTGCTCACTCTCATGCCATCCCAGATGTGAATGACTTTCTTTTTCAGCAGAACACAATCAAAGATTTTTAGAAGAATATCTCAGCTCTGTAGGTCCTCACAATGCAAGTGAATGGTGATCAGACCTTTGTAGCTCCAAAAATCACATAAAGGAAACATAGAAGTAATCCGTAAGACTCCCGTGTTTAAATCCATGTCTTCAGAAGCAATATATTAGGTGTGGGTGAGAAACAGATAAAATAAATAAATAAATGTCTAAATATCCACTTTCACTTTTACATCTGAAAATCTCATGTCGTACCTGTTTAGTTTCACTTTCACATCTGAAAGTGAAAGTTAAAGTGGAGATTTATTGTATAAAAAGGACTTAAATATTGATCTGTTTCACACTCACTCCTATAATATCTCTTCTGAAGATATGGATTTAGCCACTGGAGTCATATGGATTACTTTTGTGTTACCTTAATGTGATTTTTGGAGATACAAAGATCTGATCACCATTCACTTACATTGTATGGACCAACAGAGCTGAAATATTCTTCTAAAAATCTTGGAATCTAAAAATCTAAAAATCTTCATTTGTGTTCTGCTAAAGAAAGTCATACACATCTGGGATGACATTTAAAAACTCTTAAATAGTAATCACGACTTTGTGGAAAGCTGTGGAAATTCATTGATAAAAAAATTTGGGAACCCTTTTTCTTTCTCAAGACATTTTCCTTACAAAAAGTACTGTTGTGATAATGTGATTGTATCAGATGGTTATACCATAGTACTGTATGATAATCCATATACCATGGTATTTACAATACGTGATACTTTATATTTCCATGATGGTAGTGTAAAAAAACAACAACAAAAAAACATGATTTTATGATACCATGTCTAAAAGGCAGTAAATACCATGGTACTTTTTTTGTTAGGGGAAATATTCAGTTATCCACTATAGGCAAACACCACACTGTTAACATGGAAATCACTTCGCACAAATATATCTCAGTTTCTGTTATGCGAGTGTGTTTGAACTGGAGCTGGATGAATTGCTCCCCATCCTACCCTTGCTGTGAGGATTTCTTCAGCAGAACAATTTTGGTTTAGCACTCTCCGTAGACAAAGGAAGTACCAATCCGGCACAGCAACCCGCAGCGAGAGCCAGGCAGGAGACAAAGAGCTTAGCAAGTGTTTCATGTGGAGGCCTGGCAAGGGAGAGCGGAGAGTATTTGAGTTAGGCAGACCGAATCTCATCATCGCCCAGCACAGCACTATGCCCTCTTCCAATACGTTCACCTGATGTGGCACGAGCTTTGTCAGCGAGAGTACCTGATTCTCTCCGGGAGAAATGAAGGGCCCTCTGAGCAGTGCCTGGGGAAGGAGACGGGTAGGAGCTCCAGGTTCGAAGCCACAGGCCTGTCTGTGATGCCAACAGTGTGAAGGCCCAAGCCTTTTCAGCCTGTGGGGCAGACCGTGGATGCTGGGATTAGTACATTGTCACAGCCTTATACTGCCACCTTATGGTAGGGATCTGGTATTGCAACTTCTCTCCTGGACCTCAACCACAGCCAGCCTTAATTACAGCATGCTTCAGTTGTTGTGAGTGCATGTCAGAACAAATTATGTAAGTAATGAGGCTGAAAATGCTAAAGGAGTAGGAACACACTGGCGCGCTAATGCTCATGCCGAGAGAACACAAAAACAAACAACACAGTGTGCACTGCCCACGCTTTTTTTTCCCTTTTCTTTTCAGAAATGAAACAATTATGCTTTTCTCATTAAAAATTCATGCTAAAATAATATGATCAGTAAGTACAGCATTTATATATTATTTTAGATTTTAAAGCACCTTGGCGCTAGCCATTGCTGAGTGTGCACTTAGTACAACCTCGATAAGGGCAAGAGCGGAAGAAGCTCTCTTGAGAATGGAAATAGCTCATATCAGCGGGCACTCAGTTGTCGACATGAAATGTAGGCTAATATGTTGTTTACAGGCTGCAAGAGCACGTTGAAAGGACAGACTGTGTACTGGCTGTGAGCATAGAGGGTTAGTGGATCAGCAGCATGGAGCTGAGTGAGAAAGGTAGAGAGGGAGACCACAGGCCGCGCCGTGGGGACAGTGACATTATCCGGATGACACAACAGGAGCTGGCAGGCAGATGATGAAATGGGCTCGTGGCCGCTGCGGATGCGGCACTCAGCGCTGGCAAATTTGATGCTTGCAAATTAATTCCGTACGATTGGATTTATAAGGTTCACTAAAATATTATCGAGCCACAGTATTTTGGCTGGAGGTAGGCAAGTAGCTGCGGGGAACTTTGGCTCGGGATCTATCGGAACTAGAGGGAGCGATTTCTGTCAAGTAGAAATAAAATGCTTAGGCTACATTAAACAGTGACTGTTCAGCTCTAATCCGGCTAAATATAGAGTGAAGCTCCTGCATGGTAAGGTCTATTTTGCAATGGCCAGAGGTTTAGTTTAGGTCCTTTGATGTGATTATGTTGCCATGGACTGTACTTTGATATGCCCAACTTTATAAAGCAGGTTAGCCTAAGCAACTGCACTTAGTGAGAGGATTTTGGAGTGTTTTATCTGTTGGAAATCAATAACTGCAAGTTGGAAAGTGCACTTCCCTGCAGTGGCCAGACAGACTTGAAGCTTTAAGGAATAATTTACCTAAAAATCACAACATGTCATGTCATCTCATGTCTTTTGAAACCCACGTCTTTTTTTTTTTTTTTTTTTTTAAACACAAAATAAATTATTTACAGTTGATTGTCTAAGTTGCTCTTTCATAAAATAAAAGTGAATTGTGACTACGGCTGTCAAATACGATTTTCAGAGAATAACAACTGAAATTTCAATCTGTTCCTTACACAAAGCTATGATATACTTTCAGAATACTTGGAATATAGTGCACAAGTCATATAGACTAATTTTATGATGCCTTTAAGGTGTTTTTTTGTTTGTTTGTTTGTTTGTTTGTTTTTTGTTTTTTGCCATTTTTGGAGCTTGAAAGCCCCTGGTCACTATCCACTTTCATTGTTTCATTGTATTCAAGAGAGCAGCATGGACATGGGTGATTTTCACGAAACCTTTCTAGAAAATGTGCTGGTCATATTTAACACCAAATAAAAAAAATATGACATTATATTTTCCAGAAATAAAATGTTACTTTTACTATTCACATTGTTTTCAGTGAACAAACTCTCTTTACCATAACATAGTCACTTTTTTTCTGATTAAAGTTAGCAAATGCTGTTATAAGCTGTATTCTAGAATTAAAAAACAGCGAAAAGGAAAAACAGTACCAAGGGAGCACTTCTATGATGTACAAATGCTGTAAAATGTAAATATTTTTTCTTCTCTTTTCATATTGCGGTAATGAGAATGTCAAAATGAAATATTTTTTGCATTGCGGGGGGGGGGGGGGGGATAAAATATGCATAATTGTCATAAAAATACCATCACAATGTAAAAAATCATAATGGCCCTAAAATTGGCTTAATTTTCTATTATGTAAAATACTATTTCCAATTTGTTTTTTTTTGATTTCGGAGTAAATTAGGACCTGGATATTTTTGGACAGATTTCGTTAGAATCACCTACATTCCGCTAAACTTCTCCTTTGGTGCTCCGCAGAAGACAGAAAGTCATAGAGGTTCAGAACGACATGACATAGAGTAAATTACACAATTTTAATTTTGAGGTAAACTATCCCTTTAAAAGTCTCACAGCTTCAAACCAGGCAAATGGTGTATAGGCATTTCTCCTGGACACACACTTTACTGCTGCACAATTGCATTCTGGGCACCTTATCCTCATGACATCATGCCAAAATGCAAGCCGTCATTTCATTGTTTTTCCTCAGTGTCTATCCTATGCCTGTAATCCACACTGCAGTTGGACTCCACTGTGTCTTAGTAGTAGTAAAACTTTCTACCACTGTAGCTTTGAAGTTTAACAGGCAGCATTGAAGTGATGTTCCAGTGGTGTAAAAGGCCCGGTCATGTGGTTAAGGGCAGCTCCCTGTCTCATTTTTTATGCCGATATTATTGCCCAAAGGCTCTGTGGGAAGTAGCAGTGCTTTATTTCGAGAGTGCTTTTTCTATGGTGTGAGCTGACATCATGATTGCAGTGCTTTATGAGGGGCTTCTGTTTTAAGTCAAGATGGCCTCTTACAAACAGCACGCAGCTGAGGATGGGTGGCAGGGATATGATGCGTTTGAAGCTAGGCGCCGTTTCATGTCGCAACATGCAGCCACGGATGAGGTGTTGCGCGCTGACTGGTGACAGTGAAAAATCTTGACAGCATCTTCTCTCTTTTCTTTCTCCGCAGCTCAAATCGAAATAATTCCCTGCAAGATCTGTGGAGACAAATCATCAGGCATTCATTATGGCGTGATAACGTGCGAGGGCTGCAAGGTAAGAATTAAAAAAAAAAATGTGTGTGTGTGTGTGTGACAAAGAAAAAGTGGGAAAAGTAAACAAATAAGACACTCTAGAAAATAAAAGAGAAATGTCCTGATAGTGTTGTAATGTAGGGTTGTCACAATACCAAAATTTCAGTGGTCGATACCAATATCAGTGAAACTGTACTATACCAATTTCGATATCACAGCAAAAACTAATATGTTATTGAACACACTACTTAAATGAAATAGTTAAATATTAATATGCATGGGTGGTGCTAAGGGTGGGTTACCCCCGTTTTTCAGTAAGTCTTCGTCTTGGTGAGATATTGGAAACTGAATTGAGTTGGTCCATCTGTTGCAGAAAGTACCAAATATTTAGATATACAGTATGAACCGTGAAAATAAAGATTAATATATACAGGAATTTGCCAACTTTAAGTCACGAGCAAGGACATATGTGTTTATTTTTTGCAAAACTCTGGCAAATCTAGCAACTACTTTTTCTCATAAACACCTATTTTGTCCTATTTTCAGCCTGCTATCTTCTAAAATAACTTAAAACACATGATGAATCAGTTGTACACAATGTGTGTGGAACTACGGTTAGCCAAAAGGGACAAAAATGTTGTTTTATTTTTTAATCATGTTTTAAAATACTTAGGACTCTATTTTCATGACCATGCGCAACGTGTTTCGCGTTTCAATAAATTAATTTAGTTTTTCAAAATCGACCGATAGAAGTGCGTGCCAATACAATCGCTGTTAATACTAGCCATGATTTGTTTTTCAGTAGATAGAAATTATTAATAATAATTACATTTTCTATAACTTAACAGAGAATACATTCAAAACCTGACGAGAATCACATTTTCTATGCTTATAATAGGAGCGTGTCACTGTCATAGAAATATTTCTATTTTTGTCAGTGTTTCCCCTAGGATTTTTTTCAGCAGAGGTGCAGTTTTACGTGCGTCCACAAGTCCACAAGGGTGGACCAGTATTAACGCGTGTTGGTCAAATTACCAATAATATTACATGTTTTGTGCATTTAAATGCACATTTGACAGTACAGCATTTATTTTGAGGTTGGGATGCAGATGAAAATTATGATATTAACAACAGTAACATCTGTGGAAAACAATTAACACCTAATTTTTATATGGCTAAATTTAAATATACTGACAGTGTGACAGTTGCATCTTCTTTACAGATTTCTTTCATCAGGCTCCTACTGATAAAACTACAGTCATCTCTTAGAATTTCTGAAGGCAAACAAAACAACTTATGTTTTCCTACAATCAGAGAGCATTACAAGACTACAGATTTTACACAGATGGAAAACTGATTGCTTGGTCCATAATTATGAAAATGC
Source organism: Myxocyprinus asiaticus (assembly GCF_019703515.2). Taxonomy (NCBI): domain Eukaryota; kingdom Metazoa; phylum Chordata; class Actinopteri; order Cypriniformes; family Catostomidae; genus Myxocyprinus; species Myxocyprinus asiaticus. The sequence continues at coordinate 11,377,756 of NC_059391.1, forward strand.
ACCATAGTTCTTCCATAGTATCCATAGTTTTAACAATGATATTTGTAATGTAAAACCATGCGTGGCTCTTCACTACCATGATTAGGAACTATGGTTTCTATATAAAGAGCTATGGCATTTTTGTAATGAAAAAACAGCAGTCTAAATTCATTTAGAAAGTTTTTCTGCCACAACTACCATAGTTAATACAGTACAGTTAGTGTTGCTGCAGTACATCCATGGCACATTTTTGTAAGCGTTGTGATATGTGAATTGAAAAGCCTTCTAATTGATACTTTCTTCTGTTTTCTTGTCAGTGCCATTTAGAATGTGGGGGCTGTTAGTTTTAAACTAGTTTCATCACCGAGACATAAGAGTTTCGCAACAGTCAATTCTGTACCACATTCAAACGGGTTTCCCAATTTCCGCCGCACATCTCACTGGTTCACATGCACATTTAAAATAGTCTGTGTGGTTGAGACCTGTCCGTGAATTACCGCACCTGCTCTGCGCTCCTGCTACTTTATCCATGATTGAGGCATGTTGATAATTGACCCGTGTAGCACTGTTTCATTCTGCTTTTGAAATGAGCACAATGCGCTCCAAAACATACTGATGACAGGGGAAGGCTCATTAATATTCACGAGGAAAGCGCTAACTGATAGGGATGGGCGGATCGATACTAAAGTATCGATACTTTCGATACTGATGTTGAATAAAAACTAGGGATATTATTATTTGGTTACCCTGGACAATAATCATAAACTTCAAAATGAAATGAAAAGGATTAGGGCCTATTAGCAAATACTTGTGCAGGATGGGAACTATTTCTTCTTCCACTCATCTTAACATGCATGCTGAAAGACACAAGCAGACAAGCACTTGTGTCATCACAAGGCTCATTCAAACAAGAGGGATCAGTGCCTTGTAGAGGTAATGATAGACAATCAGAGAAACAGCTTCTGGAGTAAATTTACCTTGAAATAACAACATATCTAAAGGTGACATGTCTTATAATGAGTTTGCGTGTAATTGTTGTTAATAAGTAATTAAAAAAATAGTTCACCATGGTTTTACTACAGTAATATTGCAGCAGTAACCATGGTTAATTGTGTGGTAACTATGGTTTAACTAAATACCATGGTTAAACTATAGTTACTGTAGTGAAACCATGGTTAATGGTTTTTTAAGGGTTAACAAAACAGAAGTCAAATAATTTTCTGTTAAGGCTCATAAATGTAAAAAAAAATTATGATGAAGTATGACTAAAAATAATATTTTAAATTACCCATTTTATTCCAATAAAAAAATAAAAATAAATAAATAAATCAATTTAATAGAAGTATCGTATCGGTATTGACGATATTGGATTTGAAATGATTGGTACTGCATCGAAAAGAAAAAAATTGGCATCGCCCATCCCTACTAACTGATTGTTCAGTGAAACATTGATGCCTGCCATCCTTCATTTCAGAAATGAGCTCGCGGGTCACTTGAAATGAAGCGAGTTTGACACGTGTGTTATGCGATGATGTCACTGAGTATGTGTGTGTATTTGTGTGTGTGTGTGTGGTGGGGTCTCTTTCGCAATGTAGAAAGCGCACAGCTGACTGGGACTGGCAAATGTTATGTTGCGTCAAGAATATTACATGAACCATGTGAAATCCCAAGAGCGGCACTCATAATTCAGCAGTGACGCAGCGCTGATGCAAAATGCATATAGGGGAAACACTGCTTGTAAATCATTGTGTACAGTTCATTTACACTACCAACTTTTTATGAATTTGCTGTCTTTGTTTATATTGCTGGTGTTTGATAGGGAATAGACTATATACGTAACAGGACGCAGATGGTGCAACAACCAGAGAAGAACCTCAGAATTAAACTGCACTTGATTAGCACTTAGTGCACGAAATTTCGCTAAACCCGCTTGCACCTAGATTTAGTGCATGCTTGCACGAAAATACCAAAATGTCATTGCCATGCCTACTGACTTTGCGTTTACGACTTAAACTATATATAGCACTGTACTTAGCGCTAGCGCTCTTAAAATAGGGCCCATAGTCTTAAAAACTCATAAGTTCTGATCTTTGAGCATGTGTCATTTCTGTGCCACTAGTCCTATTGAACGGAATTGATCCAGATACGAAAAAATGCTACTAATATAGTGTACATTGAGGAATTCACATGGCTTCAAAGTTGTTAACACATCACATTTTCAATCACTCACATACTTTAGTCATATTGACATGATGGCAAGCACGTCACAATTACCAAGACAATGTGATCCCTGTGACTGTTTTTTTTTTCTTTTTTTTTTTCTTTTTTACAATCTCTAGGAGTGGGTGTGTCTGCTGTGCTTGACTTTTTTTTTATTTTTTTTTATAAAACCATCAAAAGTGGAAGTGCTTTGATTCACAGCATGTCGCTAGCAACACCTCCCCCCCACACACACACCGTCTTTTTCACTGAAGCTTCCCTTTTTGTGCATTTTTCCAACAAGTCGTCCACTCAGCAAAGGAGTATTTTGTGCTTATTGTGTATTCTTGTTTGCTGTCTGTCACCAGGACGACTCGTTAGCATTCCACGAGCGGGCTCGGCAGAAACAAACTCGCGAATGCTGCTATGGAACATGCTTGTTTTTGTTTTCCGTACAATAGACTCAGCATCTCGCTCAGTCACTCACTTCATGGCAGAAAGAAAGCACACAAGCCTGAAGAATAAACTGCTGAAATGTATCTTTAATGGTTACTAATTACTCAAGGCAGAGAGACATTTAATGATATGTGCGAGCACACCGCTCCGGCCCATAAATCATACCATTATTAAGGAGCGCCGCTTGTCACCGGCAGTCCTACCCCGCTTTCATAATGGCTGCCATTAGAAAGCAACTTGGCAGCTGTCAGCTGTTTTCTAGTAATTAAACAGCCAATGAACAACTAATTAAGACGTGTATGGAGCTGTGGAGTAGGGTGTGTTAATGACGAGCTGGAATCAATTCATTAAGTCAAAGGGATGAGAAATCATCTCAACGTGGGCGCCCGCTCCTTCCCCCTCCGGCACCCAATGGGTTCAGGCTCTGTTATTCAACATTAATAACCTCACACAAACTCGTCATTATGTACTACATTTCTCACCGGCCTCGGAACTCACTGTGCCATTCGCTAACGAGGAAAAATACTTATTCCAAACTTCTTTTTATAGATGTTATCTCAGTGAAGTGTATGTTCTTAGGATGTGTCGTGACAAAAGACAAACATGTCTATAATATTGTGACAAGCATTCACAGAATTTATGCCATCTGTTCAGAAATTGTGTAACACCATTTTATGCAGTTGTTTTTCCAACTTATTATGCAATAATATTACGATTTTTTCTATTTACACTTCAGTATTATCACACACTTTGCTATTAATATAAAAAATGTAAATCAAATATTGATTCTTGATGTTTGAATATCAATACAGTATTGTGAGGTAAAACACAGGGTTCTCAAACTAAAAGTATTTTTTTACTTTTCTAGCCATTTTTCACTTCAAATTTCCAATGGATAAGAATGTTTTAAAAATCACTTTGTAGAGATTGCACTAAAAAGAGAGTAATTTCTAGCTAATTAAGTTTTTTTTGAGCCGAGCATAATTACATAAACTGTACTATAGAATTTGACGTGACTTTTTAATATTACATTAAATTTTATTAATTTTCCAAGCCTGGAAATCATAATTTTAAAACCCCCTGTTATTTCCAGGTTTTCCATGACTATGCAAACCTTGAAAATACTGCAATACTTTGAAATATCTGTTACTGTAGTATGGACACATGCATGGATTAACCAACTGTCTCTCGTGCCTGTAGGGTTTCTTCAGGAGGAGTCAGCAGAGCAATGCGGCGTACTCGTGCCCGCGTCAGAAGAATTGCCTGATTGACCGCACCAGCCGGAACCGCTGCCAGCACTGCAGACTGCAGAAGTGTCTGGCCGTGGGCATGTCACGTGATGGTGAGCCCATGTCCAGTGCAGCAGACACCAAAGGGAACAACAGAGTCTCCAGAGACAGAGAACATCAAATGCATGCAAAATAATAATACAACCCCAATTCCGATACAGCTGGGACAGTATGAAAAATGTTAATAAAAACAAAAATAAGTGATTTGTTTACCCTTTGCTATATTGAAAGCACTACAACTACACATTATATGATGTTTTAACCTGTGAATTTCATTGTTTTTGGGGTTTTTTTTAGAGTACAGTAATTTCAAATCAGATGATTGCAACACACTCCAAAAAAAATTGGGACAGTTAAGTGTTTTCCACTGTGAAACATCACCATTTGTTCTAATAACGCTTATTAAGCATTTGGGCACTGAAGTCACAGGTTTGTTAAGTTTAGAAAGTGGAATTTTCCCCATTCATCCATTATGAAGGTCTTAAGCTGTACAATTGTATGGGGTCTTTGTTGCCGTATGGTGTTCTTCATAATGCGCCACACATTCTCAATTGGAGACAGGTCAGGGCTGCAGGCAGGCCAATCTAGCACCCACACTCTCTGCTTGCAGCCATGCACTTGTAATCTGGGCAGTGTGTGGTTTGTTGGAAAATGCTGGGACGTCCCTGGAAAAGAAGGTGCTGGGTGGCAGTATATGTTGCTCCAAAATTTGTACATATCTGTCTGCATTCATGGTGTTCTCACAGATGTGCGAGTCACCCATGCCATGGGCACTGACACACCCCTGGTCCATACAGACACTGGCTTTTGCACCTGACTCCAATAACAACTTGGATGGCCCTTTTCCTCTTTGGCCTGGATAACATGACGGCTGTGTTTTTCAAAAGATTTGACCAGATTCCTTGAATCTTTTAACTATTTCGTGCACTGTAGAGTGTGAAATGCCCAAAATCCTTCCAATTTGTCTTTGGGGAACATTGTTCCCAAAGTGCTGGATTACTTGCTGAAGCATCTGTTGGCAAATTGACAAGTCTTGAACGATCCTTGCTCTTGAAGGACTAGGCTGTTTTTGGAGGCTCCTTATACAGTATACAGTACAATGACACAACTGCCTCACCTGTTTAACATCTCCTGTTTCACATCGCCTTGTCATTTCAACTCGTCAAATTGTTATTAGTCTTAAAATGCCCCTGTCTCAACTTTTTTGGAGCGTGTTGCAATCAACTGATTCCAAATTAAATTCACAAGGTAAAACATCATATAATGATTAGTTGTACTTTCAATATAGAAAAGGGTGAATATAATTTACAAATCACTCATTTCTGTTTTTATTAGCATTTTTCATACTGTCCCAACTTTTTCGGATTTGGGTTGTAATAATAATAATAATAATAATAATAATAATATACTTATTACACATGCAAAAGTTTTTTTCAGTGTCTCAAAAATTGCAGAAAATGTGCAACTTTCACATACAGTGCAGTGAATCACTGTCTGTTTTAAAAAAAAATAGACAAATCTATTTACACAGCAAGCTTGGATATATGGACAATTGTAAGTGTATAATAGCAGCGTATATGGGAGTTATGCCACAAATGAACGCATCTTCTGTTCAATTCTGTATAGATGTTTTTAATGCTATAATGCGTCCAGTGTGAATGGCACCTTAATGGTAAAGTAGCAAAAACCTGATTCATTCTAAGAAAGGGTAGAAAATGGTTATGTGAAACTAAATTATGACTGTTTCTAGTGTAAGAAACCTTGACCATTGTAAGAGGACTTAAGACAAAAGTGTAGTAGAATATGGCCCTTTAAAGTTGCAGTGTCCTCAGTCTTGCCATGTCAAATAATTAGGGGTAGCTGTTCTATAGCCGGTGCACATTACTCGTTAGTTTTTCTCCAAGCTTGTGACAAGATGAATTTAAGAGACAGTTGTAGTAGTGGAATGCAGGGCATACTTACTCAGGGTGGAGAATCTGACAGCAAGTGGCTTTTATTAAATGAGTATCATTAAAACAGGCTCATTAAAGCCAATGCAGGTGAGCAGCATTAACGAGAGCACAGGTGTGTGTGTGTGTGTGTGTGTGTGTGTGTGTGTGTGTGTGTGTGGGAGCCCCCCTGCTGGGCCTCCGGCTGGGCTGTGTGACTACGGCCCGTGACAGGAGGATGAAATCAGGCCAGGTCTTCTGAGCGTACTGGGCTGCCCTCTCACACACAACCAGGACAGGCAAGGTGACTTCTGACTTCACTCACCAGTCCCCATCTGCCTTCCTTACACGGGCACAGAGGCGCAGTGCATTACACACACGTCTAAGATGGCGTTAGGCCTCCACCCAAGCTCAGAGCAAATCCTGCACCTCTTCTATACACCTCATTCAAGCAAAAATACTTTGCCTTCAAAACGTCTTTGGTCTCATCCTTATTTTGCTGTTTCTAGCTCTCCTTACTCTTCACCAAGCACAGAAACAATCGTCGCATGCCACCTCTCTCCTCCTCCCACTTCCTGCAAAACAACTCTTCTCTCATCTCGTCTCAAATCAAATCCTTTTCTCTTATCTTGTTTATTGTCCTTTCCTCGCATTTCCTCCCCTCTCTTTAAATCATATGTCCTCCCCTCTCTTCTAATCTCATCTTGTCTTCTCTCCTCTCCTCACATCTTGTCTTGACTCCTTTCCTCTTCTTAAATATTATGTTATCTCCACACATCTCTTCTTGTCTCCTCTCCTCATGCCTTATCTCTTTGTATCATCTTATCTGTCTTTTCTCCTCACGTCTCATCTCTTCTTGTCTCATCTTGTCTTCCCACCTCATGTCTCATCTCCTCACATTGCATCTAGTCTCCTCTCCTCATGTCTCATCTTGTCTCCTTTCCACACATTACATTTTTAACCTTTCCTCACATTTTATCTCATCTCCTATCCTCATGTCTCATATTTTCTCCTCTACTCACATCTCATCTCCTCTCGTTTAATCTTGTCTCTTCTCCTCATGTTTCCTCTCGTCTCCTGACATCTAATTTTGTCTCCTCTCATCTTATCTTTCTCCTCTACTCACGTCTCATCTCATCTCCTCTCGTTTAATCTTGTTTCTTCTCCTCATGTCTCCTCTTGTCTCCTGACATCTCATTTTGTCTCCTTTCATCTTATCTTTCTCCTCTACTCACGTCTCATCTCATCTCCTCTCATTTAATCTTGTCTCTTCTCCTCATGTCTCCTCGTCTTCTGACATCTAATTTTGTCTCCTCTCATTTTATCTTTCTCCTCTACTCACGTCTGATCTCATCTCATTTAATCTCATCTCTTCTCCTCATGTTTCCTCTCGTCTCCTGACATCTAATTTTGTCTCCTCTCATCTTATCTTTCTCCTCTACTCACGTCTCATCTCATCTCCTCTCGTTTAATCTTGTTTCTTCTCCTCATGTCTCCTCTTGTCTCCTGACATCTCATTTTGTCTCCTTTCATCTTATCTTTCTCCTCTACTCACGTCTCATCTCATCTCCTCTCATTTAATCTTGTCTCTTCTCCTCATGTCTCCTCGTCTCCTGACATCTAATTTTGTCTCCTCTCATCTTATCTTTCTCCTCTACTCACGTCTGATCTCATCTCCTCGTTTAATCTCATCTCTTCTCATCATGTCACCTCTCGTCTCCTGACATCTCATTTTGTCTCCTCTCATCTTATCTTTCTCCTCTACTCACGTCTGATCTCATCTCCTCTCGTTTAATCTCGTCTCATCTCATCACGTCTCATCTTGTCACCTCTCCTCACATCTCATTTTGTCTCCTCCCATTTTATCATGTCTCCTCTCCTCACATATTATCTCATCTCATCTACTCTCCTCACATATTATCTCATCTCATCTACTCTCCTCATATCTCATCTTGTCTCCTTTCTCATGTCTCATCTTGTCTTCTCTCCTCATGTCTCATCTCGTCTCCTCTCCTCTTCTCTCCTCACACCTCATCTTGTCTCCTATCCTTACATTTTGCTTTGTCTCTTCTCTTCTCCTCACTTCTCATCTTGTCTCCTCTCCTCACATCTCCTCTCGTCTCCTCTCCTCACATCTTATCTTGTCTCTTCTCCTCAAGTCTTATCTTGTCTCTTCTTCTCACATGTCATCTTGTCTCCTCTCCTCTCCTCACATCTCTCATCTCGTCTCCTCTCCCTGCTCCTTTTCTTATCACCTCTTATCACATCTCATCTTATCTACTCTCCTCTTGTCTCATCCTGTCTCCTTTCTCACATCTCATCTCCTCTCCACACACTTTATCTTGTGTCCTCTCCTCATGTATCATCTAATCTACTCTTCTCATGTTTCATTTTCTTTCTCATGTCTCATCTTGTCTCCTGACATCTCATTTTGTCTCCTCTCATCCTATCTTTTCTCCTCTACTCACGTCTCATCTCCTCTCATTTCATCTCCTCTCCTCATGTCTCATCTTGTCTCCTTTCTCATGTCTCCTCTTGTCTTCTGACATCTCATTTTATCTCCCTTTATCTTATCTTATCCTCTCCTTATGTTGCATCTCGTCTTCTCTCCTTGCGTCTAATCTAGTCTCCTCATCACATCTCATTTTGTCTCTTCTTGCATCTTATCTTGTCTCCTCTCATCACGTATCGTCTCGTTCTACTGTCCTCATGCCTCATCTTGTCTCCTTTCTCATGTCTCATCTCGTCTTCTCTCCTAATGTCTCATCTTGTGTCCTCTCCTCTCCTTGTCTCTCTCATCTCCTCTCCTCGTCTCTCCTTGCCCCTCTTCTTGTCTCCAATCCTTACATCTTGTCTTGTCTCTTCTCCTCACGTCTCGTCTCCACTCCACATCTCAGCTCCTCTCCTCACATCTGATCTTGTCTTCTCTCCTCGCATCTTTTCTTGTCTCCTCTCCTCCTTGACTTTTCTCTCATCTCCTGTCTTCTTTTCACCTTTCCCAACAGCCAAAGACTCTTTGTCTCCTTTATTCTCCACAAAACTGTCTAATACATTTACCTCTTTTTCCATTTAAGTGTTGTTCAGCTCAACCTCTACAGGTGCCCTTCCTTTCCCAAACACTTGATGTCCACTAATATCTGACCCACGCTGTATTTTTTCCCCTGTTCCTCTCAAACTCCTCTAGTTCAAGCACTGAAGCTGTAGCTACTCTTTCTTACCAAGCAAATTAGTCTATGCTTTTTCCTCCATGTGCTGTGAGTGAGGTCCCTGCCTCTTTGTGAATGCTTCTAAATTGGTGAATCATTCTAGTCACGTCTTTTTTTTTGGATCATTTTGGCAGGTAGACAGCAGCAAAAAACTGCTATTACTGTGTAAAACAGTTTTTTTTTTTTTTTGTTGTTGTTGTTTTTTGACCCTGTACACCATTTATATCCTCTGAGCGACATTAAAACCTGCTCACCAGAGTTAGCTGTATTCTTCTTGCAGCTACATTAAGCTCCCATTCAAAGAGCAAGTCTTGAGGGAAAATAGATTGTGACCTTTGTTGTTTCTTCAGTTACAATGGGGGGTAAAGTTGCTTTTATTTCCCCTGTATTCTCTGAAAGAAGTGGGCTGTGGGGATGAGAAGTCGATTAGCTATTTGATTGCTTATAAGAGCGGTGGTTTGGTGTAGTGGTTAAGGCCCAGGGCTGGTAAAGGTTTCTGGGTTGATCCCAACAAGTAGAAGGCCAAAATCAAATAGCAAACCATTTTGCTGTTGAACAAAACACTTAAACCCAGGTTGTACTAGTGAGGTTGTCTTTGTTATAAGCTCATGGCTCTGTTCAGTGTCATGTAAAGTTAGACCAGCCTAGATAGACCTTCCCAGAGAAGCATTTTATTGCTCAGAGGTTGCTCTTACATAGTTCAGGAGACTTCATGGAGTTAATTTAAGTATCAACTGTGTCTCAGATGTTTCTCCTAAAATTCCTTTGGAGAAATAAAATAAACAAAATTGAGACAACTGCTGACATAGTATGAGTAAAGAGCTATAAAATTTATTTGGATAGCAAAGCTCAGATAATTTGGTCTTGGAAATATTTTATGTGAAATGTTTAATTTCATATAGAAATTAAACATTTGTCATCAAATTATTCCAAGACCAAATTAATTTGATTGCAGACTTTGGTATCTTGACAGACATTGTTCTGAAACTCTAGAGGAGACGCATGTGAGATTACTAGGGTCTTTGTCTCAAGAGAACAATCGGAGAAGCAGAAACTTTAGCAAAGGTCTCCATTGTATCTCATTGCTGTCTAGAAGAAACAGTTGAAATATTACAGAGTTCTTATTTGTGATTTGACTTTTTATGGGTTGTTTGGCCACATCTGGTCACAATTTAGAGTAGAGAATTTAATTCTAGATGCACCATCTTTGCCCCTACAGCTGTGAAGTTCGGCCGCATGTCGAAGAAACAGCGGGACAGCCTGTATGCAGAGGTGCAGAAACATCGACTCCAACAGCAACAGCGGGACCACCAGCAGCAGCCCGGAGAAGCCGAGCCCTTAACCCCAACTTACGGCCTCTCCACTAATGGCCTGACTGAGCTACACGACGACATGAGCGGCTACATGAACGGCCACACGCCCGATGGCACCAAGCCCAACTCAGGCGTCAGCAGCTTCTACCTGGACATCCAACCCTCACCTGACCAGTCCGGCTTGGACATCAACGGCATCAAGCCGGAGCCCATCTGTGACTTTACCCCTGGCTCAGGCTTTTTCCCCTACTGTTCCTTCACCAATGGCGAGACGTCCCCCACTGTCTCCATGGCTGAGCTGGGTAAGTGAGGATTCCAGAGGATTTGGGGTAGAGTAACATTGGGGAAAGGGACAACACTAGGGGGAAGAACTCAACCGTGGGGCAAACGTCACTGAAGATGGCTTAAAATAGCATTAGGTTGGAGACTCATCTCAAAGACTCATTAAAAGAACCTCTTTTTTTTCTAATTAGTTTCCAGTAATTAGGGCCAATCAGGATCCAGCAGGGCACACACCAAGGGAAATCATTTTTTTTTAGGTTCCCCTCCTGCTCTGGGACTTCTTTTAACAGATGTGTTTTCAACATGATTGAATTTTTATACTTTGTGTTTTTTTTCCACTCTCTCTTATCTCCATTTGCTCTTTCCTTCTGAACACAAATATGACCTTTGTTTCCATGAATTTACACACAATCCTCACATTTATGTCAAGGTTGTAGTATTGCCCTATTTTCTTTCTGTCTCTAACACTGTCTTAACCAAACTCAATGCAGTAAGATTACAGTGAGAAGCAATCTGTCTTTCTACACCAAACATGATAATGTTGCGTGACACCACACAATCACAGTCAATCAGAACATATTTGATGTTTAATGTGCAGTTATGAGAAAGTTGGATATTGGACTAATGAGAGTTCACAGTGTGTGTGAGCACCTATCTGGTTTGGACAAAAACTCTAATTTAATATTAAGTTAATATTGAAGAGATGCCTTTATCGCGTCGTAACTGGTGAGGACACAGTGGTAATTCTGGAGCTAGGAATGTCAATAGTCACAAGCTTCTTAATAGACATTAAATCATAAACAGACACAAAAAGCAGGTCCTTGATTTGAGACTCAAATAAAACACTGTTTCTATTGAAAGATCGTTTCCTCAACATTTCTGTGAGCATAAATTAATCCACCACTTGGAACGACCTCTTCATACCATTAATTAGAAACAAATGCCATCTTTCTTGCGCACACACACATATACTGTATACATGCATATATATATATATATATATATATATATATATATATATATATATATATATATATATAGTAAAACTCAATATGGCTGTACAGTATGTGCATTCAGGCATGACGGAGGATTTTGACGGTGCGTTGCGTTTTGTTTCAGAGCATCTGGCCCAGAACATTTCCAAGTCCCACATGGAGACGTGTCAGTACCTGAGAGAAGAGCTTCAGCAGATGACCTGGCAGGCTTTCCTACAGGAGGAGGTTGAGAGTTACCAGAACAAGGTACACAAGCATTTTTGAAGAGTGACAAATAGTTGTTTCTATAAGTGACTGCAGCTTTGGGCAAGTCTTCCAAGATGTATTCCACTTAATGCTGTAAACTTGCAGGAACATAGATATGGCAATGTTTTTGGGATTGTAAATGCCATACTGGTTACACATACAGAAAGAACAGCTACTTAAGAGACAAATTTAGATGCTCTCTGGACTTAAAAGCAAAACATAAAATGCAACAAAAGTGTAGAATATGGCCGCTGTAGTGCACTTGTTGAAGCTATGTTGAATTTAGACATTTTAAGTGAACTGGGTATTTGTGTTGTGTTTTCCCTTCAGCCCAGAGAAGTCATGTGGCAGCTGTGTGCCATAAAAATCACAGAGGCCATTCAGTACGTGGTGGAGTTTGCCAAGCGCATCGACGGCTTCATGGAGCTCTGTCAGAATGATCAGATAGTGCTGCTCAAAGCAGGTACAGTGCGTTGGTGTTCATATCACTATCATCCCATCCTGGCATGTTTTACAGGGCTCAAACACAAATAATCCTTTGCTGGAGTGTTTATGGCTATGTTTGAAATAGCATACTCAACTAATCTTACTATTTCTGCAGTACTGTATGTTTACTGTGCATTGTATGCCAACTACATTTGCCAAAATGTCAAGTATACAACCAGAGCCCACTGCGAATAGTATATTCCACAATTACATTTAAATTCAAATGAGCTTTATTGGCATGACCGTATACAATGTACAATGTTCTCCGCCATGCTGCCAAAGCATTCATTAAGAAAAAAACATTTATATTCCATTTATTTTCCAGTGTGAAGATTGACCAGTAAGTAATATCAACCACAATTTTTAAATTAAATAAATATAATTAAAAATCAATTAAAATAAATTAAAAAATATTTAATAAATGTTTCCAAAATCAAATAAACATTAAAAATGTTTAAATACAATGTAATAAAAATGTATAATATTTATAAAACAAAATCTGAAATAAATAATTATACATAAATATTTGTTCTTGAATTGAATTTCCATTTTTATTTCCATTATGATATCTGGATGTCACACACTGAATTAAAAATGCAATGTAATGTATTAATGTATATAAATACTATTTTAAATGTTTGCCATTGCATTCTGCATACTGTTTTACACACTATTTTTATTATTATATTCCAAGCACAGTCTGTGTCACACACCAGGAGGCACTGTGCCTCAGCTGTTTTCTATATACTCTGTGTGCTGTATGTCTGCAGGAAAACATGGTTTATCGGGACACTTTGTCAGTTCTTAAAAATTGTGCACTACTGAGATTATATCCAGCACTGCAAACTGTCTACTCACAAATGATGGGAAAAAATGCTCCTAACAAACACACACACAAACACACACTGTCGTGATCCCAACAGCTCTCAGTGTTTCTGTTTGTGCCAGACACGGCCAAAATTAATAAAAAAAATACTGAGTGAGAGCTCTCTTCTGACATGACATTTTAAACCAGCTGTATCTTCCTTAAGCTCCGTAATGGCTTCTATTAAGTGGCTTTTATCCTCTAAGCCCATGCTCACCAAAGCACACTGCTGTAGAATTGCTGCTCTCACTCACAACACTAGCAGCAAGGACAACACAATATGTTTTTTTTATTTTTTGTTGTGTGCGTTTAAAATATTTTAGCTGATCAGGGACTGTGTTGAATTCTACTCGGAAAGTCGAATTTTCCAACTTCCTAATGGGAAAAGTGCAATGGAAATTAGAGATATTTTTAGGTGAATGCTCCTCTTGAGAATGTTAACATATCATTAATCTGTTTGTGATTATGGAAACTTTACTATAAGGTTATATTTGTTAACATTGTGTAATGCCTTGGGTGTTATGAACTAACAATGAGAAATTACAGCATTTATTACTCATTGAATGCTCATTTATAAATATAGTATTATCCATTGTTAGCTCAGGTTAGCTTATAATACATTAACTAATGGTCACACGGTAACACTTTGCAATAAGGTTCCATACATTAGTAAACAAACAACGTTAGTTAACATGAATTAACAATGAACAATTGTATTTGTTATTAACTAACATTAACAAAGATTAATTAATGCTGTAAAAAAAATTGTTCATTGTTCATGAAATCTAATGCTTTAACTACGTAAAGTCTGCAATCAGAAGTCAGAGATTTCAATATGAACGTAAACATTTCTCATATATTTTTCAGGCTATTTCATTTGTGCTTTGCACTCCACATACATTTTAGGCAGATGCTATTTGCACACCCCTGTGCAAATAATGGTATATGCTATTTACACCCCAGTGCAAATAGTGGCAGATATTATTTGCACCCCAACCCTGGTGCAAATATTGGTAGATACTAATTACTGTACATGGTTAATTGCATTAAAACTATGGTGAAAAAACGCGGTTACTACAATATTAGTAGGCTCATACAGTGATGCAATCTACACACAAGCAATGCCGAGCCGTGGGAACAAGTGTGAGGACAGAACCCACCTCCGGATCAAACCATTCTCTGTACTCCCCGACATTCACCGTGACCAAATCACTGCAATGAAATCAACATTTATATACATTTCAATCTATTATTTTAAGTAGTATTAAAGGAAATCTGAAGAGTGGAAACAGGAAATCGGATAGGAAAAAAGAGTGGGATAAAGTGCGGATTCAAACCGCGGCTGCTGGGACAACACTACACATTCACACACCATCTTTACACCCCACGCCACTGCAGCGACACCTAATGTTTGGTTCGTCATATATATTTCTGTAGTTCCACCAGACTATTGGGGTGCAAATAGCTGCACTATGTGGCAGATGCTATTTACACCAGGGTGCAAATAGACACTCTGTTAATTTTATAGCACCACACTTTTACTGTATGTTAACAATTGTGTCATTTGGTTCATTTCTCCAAAGGAATTTTAAACAAACATCTAGGAAAAAGTTCCATTAGGTCTCCTGAGCTATGAAAGAGCATTTTCAGAGCAATCAAATTTTCATCTGGATTATTTCACTCTTGCTTTTGTGTAGGCTCTTTGGAGGTGGTGTTTGTCAGAATGTGCCGTGCCTTCGACCCTCAGAACAACACAGTCTATTTCGATGGAAAGTACGCTGGGCATGATGTGTTTAAATCATTAGGTGAGTTCAGAACCTGAGTTTTTTTGTGTGAAGTGGGAATGATTTTTCCAAATCTCTCTGTGTTTGGAATGTTACGTGTGTGTTTCATTTCTTTGTGTCATTTTTGTTTGGAACATTGTGTTTTGTTGAGGACTGAATGAGCCACACCTTACCACACGTGGCGTCAGCATTCAAATATAGTTAGAAACCCAACCAATTTGCCTAACTGCAAGCGGAGGCAGAGTCCGCACGTGCACATGTAGCAAACAAAGGCCAATGAGTCGGCACTACCTTCCCGTATTTGCCATACCTGGTGTAAAAGAATAGTTCACACAAAAAATGAAAATTATTTTACTCACCCTTATGTTGTTCCAGACCCATATGACTTTCTTTTTTTATGCGGAACAACAAAAGGATATGTTTTAATGTATATCACGTGAGAAATCCTGTGTTCAAGCGAGAACTTGAGTTGTTTTTTTAGTGCAATGCAAGTAAACTGTAAACATGCTTTTCTCATAGTATTCATAAACATGCAACATTTCATGGAAAAATTACTTAAATTTCAGGTTGTTTCTCAACAAAATCTATGAGTGCCTTCAGAAGACTTGAAATATGATACTTTTGGATTTTACGCTTTAAAGTGAGTTACTGTCAACTGCCATTGTATTGAAAAGAGGAAACAAGATATTCATTAAAATGTCACCTTTTTGCACAAGAAAGAAAGTCATACAAGGTTGAAATGACATGAAGGTGAGATTCCATTAATGTTCAAAATGAAAACCAAAAATTGCCCTATATGTGAAAAATTGCAAATGATTCAGAAGTGCACATTATTCCAAAGAAATATTCCCTCTTTTCCAACCGCCTGTCATTAATAGGTCACATTTTACCATCGAATCAATTCCCATTGGATAAAATCCAAATCCAATAATGTTCTGTCCGCAAAAGCGCTAAATTACTGAAGTGATATTGGGTTATGAATGCTGTTTCATATTGACTTTAAACTGTCAATACTGATGATGGCACTCAGTATTGCAGTTCCATGCCTGTAGCCGCTACATATGGCGAGCGTCTGG
This sequence comes from Myxocyprinus asiaticus, assembly GCF_019703515.2. Taxonomy (NCBI): domain Eukaryota; kingdom Metazoa; phylum Chordata; class Actinopteri; order Cypriniformes; family Catostomidae; genus Myxocyprinus; species Myxocyprinus asiaticus. Next base: position 11,393,860 of record NC_059391.1, read on the forward strand.
AAACAGCCTAAGCAAGATTGAGTGTCTGCGGGGAGCATTTTATCAAACCCGGCATCTAAACAGCCATAGCCCGGCCGCTGAGTTTCTCTTGTGTAAGCAAATAGCATTTATGTTTGAATGCCGTGACATTTGTTAAATCCCTTCTGTATAGTTCCTCATGCACATTCGAAACCCTTTGAGGCCGAAAGCTATTCAAATGCCAGAACTAACGCAAATAGGAGAAATCTAAAGACAAGAAAGATGTGTGTGTGGACAATGTTCAACCATATAACCATATCTCACACTATGTGTGTGGATGTCCTCAGCCTTACAACGACTGCTCTTATTCCTCCTTCAATTGTGTGGCGGTTTTAACAAGCCTGCATCTGTTCTCCGAGTCTTTGAGAAAAGGAACACCAGTGGCTGTAGACTATCTCTCTGTCTTTTTTGTGTGAACTCTGAGTCACGGGTTTATTGAAAGTCTTGTTAGTGACCCCAGTCGTGGTTACATAACCCCTCTCATTCGCCAAAGCATGATTAGTCAGAAGAAAACAAATGTAGCAGGAAAAAGCATTCTGTAACGCTATAGGATTTTATTGTTTTCGCTCTGTGCCATCCCGACATATTATGCTAAAAGAACAAGCGTCTACCCAATGCTGTCTCCTGCTTCGTCTCGATCCTGTTTGTGTCTGGGTTTTTTTTTTTTTTTCACTCTCTTTGTCTGTCTCTTTTTCTGTCTCTTTGTGACAGGCTGCGATGACTTGATCAGCTCCGTCTTCGAGTTTGGGAAAAACTTGTGTTCTATGCATCTCTCTGAAGACGAGATCGCCCTGTTCTCAGCCTTCGTGTTGATGTCGGCAGGTAAACCCATCTCAGCGTGTTAAAAACTGTTACACACAACCACCTATTTACTAGTATTTACATTGTGCCAAACCACCATACATTTATGCCTTCAAGTGCACCATGGAAGCTCCTACGTTTGAGATGGGCATTTGTTATTAGTCGCAAACAAAACAAAAAAGAGGCCAAATGCATTTATTAATGCATGGTATCTAACAAATAATAAATTAATTTGCATAAAGTAAACTGTGAAGCTTTTTTAACACATTATTGGCATAAAGCAATGAAATCAAAATAATTTTGCAAACTCATTTACTGCAGAGTTGCATTCCATAGTCTTTTGTGCCGACACACCTCTTCTAACTGCAAAACTCGGGTATCATCTAGAATTCCGAGCTTCCCACTGATAGGGATGACTTTGTTGGTCATTAATGTGCTCGTAACTCCAACTGAAGGGTTGCATAAGTTCATTGTGCAACTGAATCAAAGCTTTTTCACATTTTCCCAAATGTTCATGCTGATCCAATCATAAGCTGGTTAGTGCTGATTTGGTGCTGGTCTAACTGGTGGATTAGCATAGCCGTTGTGGTGAAGCTCTTTCTTGCTGGTTAAGCTAGTTAAAAATCCAGATGGGGACAAGCATCCAAAACACATAATTTGCTGGTGTACAGCTATTCTGGCCTTTTCAGCAGCATATACATATACATATATGTTTAGGTATGTAATTAAAACTAATGATGGCTTAAAAACAAACCCCACTTGTGTTTAGACCGGTCCTGGCTCCAGGAGAAAGTGAAGGTGGAGAAACTCCAGCAGAAGATCCAGCTGGCCCTCCAACATGTTCTCCAGAAGAACCACAGAGAGGATGGCATACTGACAAAGGTAAACACATAAAGAAATAGGATATGATGTCAATAGATGTGTTATGTATCGATTGCCAATTAGGACTTAATTAATTAAATACAACATTAAACGGCATTCACAAATTTGCATTCACAGCCTATTGTGTTGCATATCTTAGTACAACAGAATATTCAATGGGATATTATGTAGGGTGGGACTTGATTTTATTGGATCGTGGAATGTTTGGCTGTGATGTTATTGGTTAATATAAGGGCTGTCAATTTAACATGTTAATTTAGTGTGATGAATTATATGAAAAATAATGCTTTAAAACACAATTAATCATGCCTCCAACCTGTACGTAAACTCTGTAATAAGAAATTTTTATGCAACACTCAAGGTGTTTTTTACGAATTTGTGGTAGTAGGGGGCAGTCAGCGCAACTCCAGCTGTACAGACAACGCATCTCATCAAACCAACGAGAGCAGGCAGCACAGCACAGATGCGTTTTTGCACTCAAAGGCAGCTGGGCCAGAATGCAGCGATCTCAAGATGTGCTTTTCACATTTTTAAAGTACATTTGACGTGACACGGCACATCATGTAATTAATTCGTTGAAAAACTGTAATCGATTGACAGCCTTAGTTAATATATTAAGAAAAGTATTTTCAGAGACAGAAACCTATTATATTTTGATAAAAGATTTTAAAAACATGTTTACAGTAATATGCACTGTTGTATTGTGCACAATAAGACAGGGATGTTTTTAAGGAAAGGAAACCTACTTCATTTTTCATATTGTCTTTAATGGATGACTTAACCTAATTTGTTTTTGGTCTAGCAGCCTAAAGATTAGCTAATGTTAACCCCGAAGAAAAAAAAAAAATAAAAAAAAAACCTGGGACCATCTGTGATGTGTCTACGGATTAGAGAGTCTGTCTGTTGTCTTTTGACCCAGTACCATAGTGTCCTTTCCACTAAATTTAAATAACGGACCTCATTTTGTTTTTCACTCTCTCTCTCTCTCTCTCTGCAGTTGATATGCAAAGTTTCCACACTGCGTGCTCTGTGCAGCAGGCATACGGAAAAGCTGACGGCGTTCAAAGCAATATACCCAGACATTGTCCGCGCCCACTTCCCCCCATTGTACAAGGAGTTGTTCGGATCAGACTTTGAGCAGTCCATGCCCGTGGATGGGTAGCGCTTCCCCGTGCCCGCCCTACCTGGGGGAATTCACACCGTGGGGAATGTCAAGCATAAATCTAAGACACTTTACCAGTGCCCTGCACATACACACACACCTGGACGGCCGACACACTGCACACACACACTTTTCCCTTTTTCTCTATTTTTTTGTTTTTTTTCTTTGTTTGTTTTTTTTTTTTTTTTTTTTAGTTTTTTTCAGGAGGAGGTAATGGACTGGATTTGACTCCAGCAGTTTATTTTTGGGGTTTGTTCCCTCCTTTTACTGACACAGGTGGGATTTGGAGCCCATGGGAGTGGATGAAAAGATGAAGACACTAATTTTTCATACACTCCCTCTCTCTCTCGCTCCCTTTCTCTCTCTTTCTTTGGCTGAACCTGTAAAGTCCATGCATACGATTCGAGAGCGGTCCCATGGCGATTTGTCACAATCAGCATAAATTGTTTTGACTTGTTTCCAAAATGGAAAACAATTCCCAGAGCGTATTCTCCTGTATCCAGCATTTTAAATGTTTTTAGTAGCAGCAACAGACCTTACAGCCCTTTTCAAGCCAAGAAAAATGAAATATGTTTTTTTTTTTTTTTACTTAAAAAATTCAGTGATGTCTTTATAAGAAGAACTATTCCAGTAGTTATTGTAGCATCAGAAAAGTTCTACGTAGAAATTTACTCAGCTTGTGACCCATACAGTATGCATGGTCCAGGCTCAGCCAATAGCTTTATTTAATTTTCTTTAAGTCTTGATGTCAGACTATAAACCAGCAGTTAATGAAAAAGAATACGAGATGAGAGTAATACAGGAGACAAAGGAGAGAAAGAAGGAGAAGTAGTGTGAAGCAGAGCAAGTCAGAATTTGGTGTCGCAAAGTAGCACCTTTCTACGGACAATCGTCGAAAAAAAGAAGGCAGAATTCTGGTAATTCTAATTAGATAAAATCGCAAAAGGCGCAATTACTTTTAGCTGTCTGAGACTCCATCTGCCATAGTTGCTTAGTGATATCATTTAAGGCCATCTGCTATTAAGTCCCTTTTTGGAATGGTGTTAATGTAACGCAGTGGTCCGACCACCAACATCGATGCAATGCAAGGGTCCATTCCACCAGTTTTCTAATGTATTACAGGGTAAACACTCATAAGTACAAAACTATACAGAAAAAAAAAATGTTTATAGAATCTATTTTAAATAACATGTATGATATTAGTAGCTAGACTATTCTTAATTGTGAAAAAAAAAAAAATGGATAAGGCACTTTTATTTGCACCTTTCTTTAATTTGAGACTTGTATATTTATCTAGTGAAGTGTTGCATGTATAAATACCACGGTTATGGAGATTGAGTGCTAGAAAACCCTAACGCTGCTGAGGGTGGGTGTGTGTGTGTGTGTGTGTGTGTGCGTGTGTGCGTTTGTGTATTTATTTGTGCGAGCTGGAGGTTGGTGCTGGGCAAAGGCCGATCACAAGCGTTCCAGGAGGGGACTATTTTTAAAGCAGCTTCAATGCTGGAATACTGTTCCTAGATCAGCGTTGCGTATTTGGCACTCATCAATGACTAGTGAATTTTTTGTGCTAAACATACAGCACCCACATAATAGAGATGCTTTGATCCAAGCTTTATCACAAAAAAGGTTTTCAACATGATACCGTAATTCGAAATGTGCTCTACCAAATTGTTGGTTCAAGGGTTCAAGCACACCCAGTTTATGAAATAAATACATTTTTGAAGGGCTGTTTAATGCAATTTTTTTAAAGAACCCTTGTTCCTATAAAACAAAAAAGGTTTGAGATCTGTTTATGAATTGCAGAGATATTTCAGTATGTCAGCCTCTGTTCAATTGCTCCATCTAGTGATGGTGCACCATATGACCATGGTTTGACTATTTTACACCACTCTGACTGGTTGATCAGGCAACCACCCGTTCTTAGATACACACTCTACTCCATCTGGACCTGGGATGAAAGTGTCTTTTATATGAATTTTCTTTTTAAACCGGCTCTTGTGAAGGTCTTTGCCCGGCAACAACACTCATCTGGAACGTAAGAGTGAAAAACAGAAGAAAAGAGAAATACTCAAAGCCTTGTCTGGTTGAAATCCTCTATTTTTGTAATATTGTACAGTGCTTATGAAGCCTATGAAAGATAAAAGGGAAAGAACGAAGGATGATAAAGCACTTAATCCTGCAATAATTAATTAGAATTGGTGTGGTTTTTTTATGATTTTTCAAAGAACAAGACAATGGTACTAATAGTGCTATTTTTTGTAATACCTAAATGTCATGTGTTGCGCGTGTTTGTACGTCTCTTGAATGTGCCATAGTCAAGGGTGTAGATTTGGCTTGAACATTGGGGGGTTGCAGCGTGAAACATTTACATATTTCCATTGATCATGGTATAAATAATGGGGGGGGGGGGTTGTACTTGCTTGGTAACTCCCCCCACATCCTCCCTGGAATCTACGCCCCTGGCCATAGTGGTCTTTCCTGCTTTTTTGAGTCTGAAATTTTTTTTTGTAACATTCCAGTAAAACAATGTTGTGGCTTTTAGAAAGTCCCTAAATAATCCAGAAAAAAACGTAATTGATAACTTCCACAACCTACTAACAGACATTTTGACAAACCTTGAACTGATCTTGGTAGCTTCCTTATCATCCAATGAAAAATCAGACACTTTCATTCCGTAATTACATGGTTTTTCCTATGACGCAAAGTATTATCCTCAGGGAAGAGTCTGTCTAACTAAATTCTGAAGCCGGTAGCTTAAACGCGTTAGTCAGCTCTATGTTAACGTCAATAATTTGATCTCAACAGCATGATCAGGGTCAGTACAGTAAAATCATTATATTTATGTGTAGTACATCAGAATACTATTGACGAAATATTTTTCTTGTTATTGGTTGTGAAATGCATTGATTGCGTCCCTCAGAAGTTGTGATTACTACAGTACATCATCAAACTGTGAACAACAATCCAGTTTCAAGTTTAGGTTCTTGTAAATCAGCAGCGTGTGTGTACAACAAGGCTCAGGGAGAGTAATAGTGTGATAATTGAGAACACTCAAGCAGGGAATACCGAAGGATAATGAGAGATATTAACTCCAAACATTAACGCCTGCATAGACAGTATACTGTACAGTAGGTGCACTCTCGAAGACTGTTCCAAACCTTTTTTTTTTTTGTTTGTTTTGTTTTTTTATAGAGTGCACTTAATTTATTTATAATCCAATAATCATGATTTAATTTCATTGCATAACAAAAAGTTACTAAAAACAGTTCAGTCTGATTAAAGATATCTAACCCAATATTAGTTTGTGCTATGTATTTCTATGGTTATTAGATTATTGCATTGTTAGCTTAGCAACATGCTAACGTGCAAAACACTATTGGGAATCAGTTGTTGAGGCTTCACATAAGGAAACCTATTTGTGTGAGGTACAGAGTTGCTGCCAATGTAGAGCGTAGAGCGTTCCAAATCAGTCACTTATGAGGTTCCATTTCCGTCATGCTCCCTTAGAAGGTATCTGCCTATAGTAAACAGCAAGACAGAACTATAGATTAGGTTATTCAGCCAGCACAAGAACCCAGTGATGATGCTGTATGTTAAAACTCCCAATTGGGAACATGTGTTCATATGTTAAGAAAACTCATGTCACTATTCAGTGGCTCCATAGTTCATGTTTTTCAAACATTGCCCTTTGGGATATTTCCTCCTGTTTTTCATCTTTTGCGATTTACATGCTCATGTCATACCTTGTTATTCACTAGCATCAGAGCTGTCAGGCCAAAAGAAGACAGCAGTGCATCATAAACAATGCGAAAGTGTCATTTAATTCAATCGCACCACAGGCCACTGGCTTTATCACGCAGCAAGCTCCAAGATCTAATTCCCTAAGAAGTCAAACAAAGCAAGATAACCACCTCAACCGTACTACGAATGTGCTACACTATTTTCTGGCAAGTTCTTTTTTTTTTTTCCTTCTCTGGATTGGGATTGTTCTGATTGTCACTCATGATTGTTTGAGTCTATGTGCCAAATACCTCCACATGATTTGCTCCACCTTCAAACGTCCACATGGGCAAATTAGCCTACCGTGCGTGACAAATACGGGTTTCTAATGGGTGACCACTGCTGTGGAGTCCCCTTTTAATGAACAAGCTTTGATGCACAGCAGATTGTTGCAAATATGTTTCCTGTCCAATTACTCATATAGACGTGTCCTGAAATTAGTTTGTACGACACTTAGATGCACCACAAAAGCTGTTGTAGAAGTCACGTTTTGAAACTTTTTGCATGTTGTATTTTGTCAGTGTAGTTTGTAATAGACATTTTAAAGCAATAGAGGCTATGAAATAGAACTTTGGATAAATTTATTTTTTCAAATACAAGCAAATGTACTTAAACATCTCTGGATCTGTGGTATTTTAGATTTGTAACAAGAAAATCTGTATGTTTCTCTTATTGGTGGAAGATCCGTAATTTTCCCACGTTCGTTATTGTAAATTGTGAAACTTTCTTTTTTCTTCTTTTATGTGTGTGTGTGTGTGTGTGTGTTTGTGTGTGTGAATGGTTTTCCCCTTTGTTTATCCTCGTTAGAAGCAATATATGTCTGTGGTTGCGAGAGTGCCTGTGTGTTTGTGCTATAAGTAATGTTTGCTTAAGGTCAAACCCCAGACAAGGCTTTAAAAGATAAGATGCAGCAGGGTCAGATGGTGATTTGTATGTAAGATCTTAAGTTTTCCCAGAGTTTAGGACTCTAGTAGCACTAAGCTTGAACACTTTGAATAGCTGAACAAGCATGACACAATGCACATCAATGTTAACAATTCAATTAGATGCAAACAGGCCTATGCACTCACATTTTATGTATACAGATTTAACTCCGTAAACTTTAGCGAAGGCACTTAGATATTCCGATATTTACGATCTAAGGATTTAACGTGTCATGCTTGTGGCGGCATTTCGATTTGAAGTTTAAAGTGTTACCAAGATGTACATCAATCGTTTGCATTTTTTCTTTTTTATTATGAGAGTTTTCTTTCCAAAAGCACAGCTGATACGCTATTAAAAGTGAAATATGTTTAGAAAATAGAAGAAATGAAAAGTCTTTAGCCATAATCGAATGTCAAGCAATAATATATATGTGTATTATTATTGATTTTGTGCATAGACTTTGAACATCTGCATGTAAATACATTTCTTATTTATCGCATTTGTTTGTTTTTCGGTTTCTTTCTCTTTTTTTCGCTCTCTGATTGTCATTTTTGTTTTATTTGTATATTGACTAGTTCAGTTCCCGGGTGGAGAACTACGAACGTCCAATGGCCTGTAAACTGTACAGCTTAATTTAACCTTTCGGCTTTTAATTCACGATATTTAATGTTCTATTGATCACATGTATAAAAGTAACTTTGTAACTTCTGTCTGTACTGTATAGGTAAGATGAAAATACTCCTAAGACCTGCTCAGTGCAAATATGTATCTGTTTATCAGACACATCATGCTGTACGATATCTCTGTGTTTAGTACACTTCTCTCTTTTAGACTTAGTTCGATTAGTGGTAGGGTGTGCAGACGTTAATTTTTGTGTTATACTGATGTGTGGTGCTAGGTAAGTTACTTTTGTGAACAAAAATTATGGATTCATAGATTAGGCCGCCCTCTTAGTCCATTCATTTCACTGAGTATTGATGCGTTATTAATATTAGGACATGATAAATAATGATTATAATGATAAAGATAACGATAGTGGTAAATTTTGCTTTCGAATACCAAGCAAGTACCTGTATCAGTGTGCTAGTCTTGGGACACGGCTTTCTTTCTCACTTTTAAGATTATTAGCAAAAGTAAATCTCTATGAAACGTCGCATTCTGAATCTTTCCAATGAAGAAAGTAGTTCATGCTTTAAAAAAAGACAATATGGAACAAAGAAGCAGTATTCTGTTTATTTTTGGTTGTTCGAACTTGTAGCTGGAACTGTTTCTTATCCAGTTCGCACACACAAAACGTTTACCAGTACTTACGTATCGGACGCTGGAAGGACTTTAGACACGCGATACCGCAAAGTACTGGATTGTCTTGAAGTTTAGCCTTTTTTTTTTTTTTTTGGCACCCTCAATTTCTTTTTTGTTTCTTGTACCCAGCAGTTCCTTAAGACTCTTAAGCTTTTGTTTGTTTCCTATTGAATTCTACTCACTCATAAGGTCTCATTATACACACACAATGGTTAAGCGTTATAACAAAATTGTACAGGACAAAGGCAGTTGTGTGAGGTTTTGTGCGAAACTTCCTGTTTCTCTTTGTAGCAAGGCAGATTAAACTTGCAATAAATACATGGAAAACTACGCTGAGTGCCTCTCAGTGCTACAGGATGCAGAAACTATATTCGTCCGTCGTTGTTTTCACTGTTCTCGACGTACTCAAATGACTGTGTTTGCACATGTAGGTGACTTCTGTCTTGTGTTACCAACTTTTCTTTTCATTGGCTGTCTTTTTATGTAAATGAGGTTTTTCATGTTTGTTTATAGCCATGGAAACAGCATTTTATTGTCTCATGTGGCGTCCTGTATTTCTTACCGACAGAGATCAGTCGAAGTTCTCGGTCTCAAGATGTTCGTTTTTGCTTCTCCTCCGAACAACACAATTGAAACGTGGTTATGGGACATGCATTGTTGCATCCAGTCAATTGCACTCTGGTTGGATTTCTTGGTGAATGGCAGGACCCTTTTTGGATATTTGCCAAGACAAAATGACGGACAATAGGCAATCCACTCTGTGTTCTCCTATTCTTTCCTGCCATTTAGGTTAAAGTTGATAATTACAACACAAAAAAATGACTAATGCATTGTAACTGAAGTGTTCATTTGTGTATGTAAAATTATGCATACTACACATCTGGATCTATTTACTGTTGTCTGTTTAATATGAGCTGAATGGGAGGGCTGGGGCTGGACGGGTTGGATTGTGCTCCTCACATGGGCAGCATCAACTGTGGGGGGAGCAGAGAACAGTTTGTGGATTTTTCTGTCACATGTTTGCTACTGATCTTATAATGGGGACAGTTGATCATGTACCTTTTTATTCAGCTCTTCAGAACTCTCTTTAGGAGATAGTCTCTTCTCAATAGTGGTTTTGCTCCTTATGTTCATCTGATTCTTAAATATGAAAATAAGTATTTTGATTCATTTTGTAAATACTGCTGTAAAGAAAAATAAGAAATTTAATGTTGTCTTTTAAATACTTTTCATTCTAATATGAATGTTGTTATATTGTACTTAGAAACTGTACCTTTAATATTACCTTTATTAAAAGTGCATTGGACACATCGATTTTAGATGTGATTTATGTGCTGTTATCCCATAATAAAATTTACCGCTTGTAATGGGCTCTTATTTCAATGTGTCATACTTCTTTTTGTAGTTTATATTGTTGTAGAAGTAGCTGTTTCAGGTTCCACACGACCTTGGAAAAAGAAATGGAAAAAGTGGAGAGTGGAGAATCAGAGAAACACAACATTACAAAAAATAAATAAAACAAAAACAATATAAAAAACTTTATTTTAAATAACACTTGTATATGTACTGGATAATGTACAGTCAGCTGGTCATTATTGCAAAATAAACCCGGAAGTGTGGTCAGGCGAAAGGTGTTTTATCACCCAGAAGGTGTTAATTTTGCGATACTGATCGGCTTTCTGTCCAAAATTCTGCTTATTGCATGGTTACGTATAAAATTCTGTAGTAAATAAATGAATATGCAATATTGATTTGAGTTGTAATTATTTCATTAGCTTATACATGTACGGGATACAAGAGAACAGGAGTGCACAAGAAAACCAGTCAAACATCAGTTTGTATTCAGAAATACACTCAGCAACCACTTTATTAGGTACACCTGAACACCTACTCATTTGTGAGATTATCTAATCAGCTAACCGTGTAGCAGCAGTGCAGTGTATAAAATCATGCAGATACTGTGTCAGGATCTTCAGTAATAATAATTCACATTATTAATGTCCTGACTATACATTGTGATCAGTTGAATGCCACTTTGGTGAATAAAAGTACCAATTTCTTTCCATAAGAATAAAATCTGTACATTATTCCAAACTTTTGACCATACCAGTGTATGTACATACAGTATATACATACACACACATACACATACACACACATATATACACAGGGTTGGGAGGGTTACTTTTGAAATGTATTCCACTACAGATTACAGAATACATGCTGTAAAATGTCATTTGTAACGTATTCCATTAGATTACTCAAGGTCATTAACGTATTCTAAATACTTTGGATTACTTCTTCAGCACTGGTAGATTTTTTTCACTTATTTTGACTATAAAAACTCTGCCAGTACAGTAAGACCAAATACACATGTTAAAAATACATTCTCTGAAAAAACCTAAATATCGTATGCAGTGTTGTTTCTAAAACAAGATAAATCAAATTGATCTTGTTTTAAGGATTTTTAGATATTTTTACAGGAAACAATAAAAAACATTATCAAGAATACGATTTTTGCCCTAATATCAAAAGGTCTTAATAGAAAAAAAGAAATTATGATCCAACGTGAATTTTCTTGATAAAAAAATATGATCATGCCTGGTAACGTGCATGTAAAATGGCTAGAAATAGCATTTTAGCTTAGCGTAAAGCTGACAATTTACACAAGGTTTATTTCTATTTCTTCTGCTCCAAACTTACTTCAAACTTTCTTCTCTGTCTGCTCGTACGAATGTAACACATCATAAGAAAGTGTTTCACCGCTGTTCAAATGCACTTTGGATCGCATCATTTCTATGTATAAATGTTTTCCATCTGAAAGGACTAAATATTAAATGAAACAAATGACAATAAAATGCAAAGTAATCTCTTCAGTAATCAGTAACTCTATTCTAATTACCAATGATTTAAATTGTAACTGTTGTGGAATACAGTTACTTATATTTTGTATTTTAAATACATAATCCCATTACATGTATTCCATTACTCCCCAACCCTGTATATATATATATATATATATATATATATATATATATATATATATATATATATATATATATATATATATATATATATATATATATATATAGTTACTTCATTTCTATATTCATTGTCTAGTTATTTTTATTAAAATGGATAGTTCAGCCAAAAATGAAAATTCTCTGATCATTTACTCACCCTCATGCCGGTCCATAAAATGCAAGTGAATGTTGGCCAGAACTCTGAAGCTCCAAAAAGCACATAAAGGCAGCAGAAAAGTAATCCATTAGACTCCAGTGGTTAAATCTATGTCTTCATAAGCGACTTGATAGGTGTGGGTGAGAAACAGATCAATATTTAAATCAATATTTTTACTCTAAATCTCCACTTACACTTTCAGATGTGAAAGTGAAACTAAACAGGCATCAGATGTGACTTTCAGATGTGAAAGTGTAGATTTAGAGTAAAAAAAGGACTTAAATATTGATCCGTTTCTCATGTTGTTGTTGTTGATATTAAGGGGGGCGCCACATCGGATCTCGCCTAGGGCACCAAGTAAGCCAGATCCGCCTCTGTAGGTCAGTCAGGAGATACAGTGCATTTGTACTAAGGATAGCGTAATTTAATCACGATCCACACTCCAACCAGCAGGTGGCGGTAATGCACCTTTCGTTGTATGCCAACCGCCATAAAAAAAATTAAGAAGAAGAAGATTCGTATTATTGACGCATTGTTGTTATGAGTCAACGTGCGAGAGGTCTGAATGAATCCCGATATTGCACATCGTGAAATACAACAAAAAAACGTTTTAAAAATCTGCCGCCATGGAGTTAAAATGGTAGGTGACGACACAATTCTGTAAGCAAACGCGTCTTATTGTTAAATATGAATTTAGATGTATGTATGGAACATGATAGGTTATAAAACAGAGCTCATAACACTTTGATAGAGTTATAACTTTTAAAGGAATAGGCCTATGTCAACTTGCTCTGGACACTCTAAGTTGTGTTATAATTTGTCATCAGGTCCTGTCCTATTGTGTTCTCTAGAGATGTGTTTGACAAATTCACTCTTGCACCCACCATTAAGGAACAGTATGCTTTTTACAAAGGTAAGTGACTTGGAGAAAACACTGGTTGCCCAGTGCCCAAATTTATCATAGTTCTCGTATAATAACCAGTAATCATAGCAGTGAGACGTAACCATGATTACAATGTTATTTGTTGAAAAATCTAAACAGATCCTTTATTTGCTGTAGTTTTAATTAGGTGAAGTAGATTTCCTGACATGCCTTGTTATAGATTTAGTGTGAATTTGCAACAGTTTGCCAGAATAACACATTACAGGTCACTGCTCTAATATCATGTCATGGAGATCTGCAAACATTAGCATGAGTATTAACATTGGCATTTTTTATTTGCCTTACCATGATCATATATTATTGTATTATGGAGACAAGTGAGAAAAGGCCAGATGGACCCTCATCAGAGCTAAAGACTGTCAAGAGTGAGAAAGCAGATTCAGAGCTCAGCCATGAATCATTTGAGCCCATCTCTAACAGCAAACCATCTCAAACTGATGTTAAACCCAAACCTGTGAAGACTAATAAGAGTAAACCTTTCCCTGAGCCCATAGTGCCCTTCCCCTGCTTTTCCACCCTTAACGCAAACAACCGAAGGGCATGTATCAGCCTGCTCTAGACTAAGAAATATCACACAGCTGCAAAGGTACACCTTCTCACGTCCTGTTAATACTGTGATAAAATGGACCTTTGTCTTGTTTGATGGTTCATGGATGTATAAGGCAGTTTTCATATTGTTAATGCTTTCTCTCGTTGCAACACGTTAGAATTTGCTGGAGCGTGTGAAGAACGAGGTGGGAGAATTTATGAAGTACCTTCAAGATGTTTCTAGAGCATGTGCTGATTTGTACAACTTTATGCCCTCGGGTGGCACTTGCTACTCTGAGGTATTGTAGTATTTATTTCTTTTTTTCTTTCTTTTTTTTTTTTAAACTATGCAAATATTAGTCTGTACTAAAAACATTATGAAATTCTTAGTTTTTTGCATAATTTTGTCTTTTGTTTTGTTTCATTTTTGTTATGTTTTTTCTTTTTTATATCGTTTTGTTTTTGCTTCGTTTTTGTTTAGTTTCTTTTTTTTTTTTTCGTTTAATTTTTGCATCGTCATTTTATTCCATTTTATTTTTTTTATTTTTTAGCTTTTTGTTTCGTTTCTTTTTTCTTTTCTTTTTTCTTTTTTGTTTGGTTTATTTGTAGGTAATTTTGTGATATTTTTGTACATTTCCCAAACAGGAATACTTCACAGCCTGTTTGGAACATATGAAGACTTACCCACAGGTTTACAGCATCCAAGAAATAACCGGCTTGGCCGGAGGAGATTGTGTGTGACATCTCTCTCTCAACTTCTTGCAATGGTAGTTATATTTGTATCTTTCATGGTTTTCCCCTTAAATGTGTTATATATGATATATAGTTGCATATCTTATCTATCTTATCTGTGCTTTCTTCTCAGGGTAAAATAGACATGATAGAGAAAAAACTGATGGCTGAAAACACCAAGCTTGCTGTTGACTATGAGACAGTTTCATCTGTTATTCCACCAGCTAAGAAAGCTAGCTCTCTGTAAGTATCTGTATTTCTGTTTATTATTAGTCGGACATAACAATCTGTGTAATTTTAAGCTTTTATGAGCAGTCTAGCATTCTGTTAAAACAATCCTGCTACTAAAGCTATGAATACAGTGAACCACTAGAGAGCACTGCCGCACTCAGTTGGAATTACTGTAAATACTCTGTCACAATAGAATAGAAGAATTGAAAAGAAAGTCCAAAATAGAATAAATCTACCATACTTGGTAGGTAAAGCAGAGCTTTTGAGTCTGAATTTTGATCTCTCTTATTTGAGTTCAGTGAAGCATGGGAGCTGCCTGTTTGTGTCAAAATGAATCCTACCAGAGGTGAGGGGTCACCAAGTGTCAGTATTGGTCATGCCGTTTGTGGTCTGAAGCCAGCTACACTGTTCTTTTACATTTTGAATACCACCAAAATTTGCATTAGCCCCATCCATGGCCATTGATGTTTAGGTAATTTTATTACAGCACCACTAAATTTTACTAGAGAAATAGCGTGAACTTTGACACTTCTCAGTTGTCTGATGCAAAATCATACACTGCAGCACACTATTGTAAACAAGTCCATTTCACTGGTGTTTTTTCAGAGACTGCATTATTTTCATTACAGAATATTGTAATCAAGAATTGTACCTCACAGTAAATATTGTGTTTTTTTTTTTATTAGGCAACAGTCAGAGTAAGACAGCGTACATTGATCCTCCTCTGTTGAAGACAGAGATGAACTGGAGAGAGAGAAGTCTGCTGTTTCATGAAGAGAGTGTGAAATTGGCACTCAAGAGGATGTCTCTCACCCTATATTTTTTCTCACTACAGAAGACCTCTCTAATGAAATGGACCCACCACCTGAGGTAAGATGATCTCATTAAAGGGATAGTTCCCTACCCAAAAATAAAAATTCTCTTATCATTTACTCACCCTTATGCCATGCCAGATGTGTGACTTTCTTTAGCAGAACACAAACAGAGATTTTTTAGAAAAATATATCAGCTCTATATGTCCATACAATGAAAGTGAATTGTGATCAAACCTTTGTAGCTAGAAAAATGAAATAAAGGAAACATAGAAGTAATCCATAAGACTCCAGTGGTTAAATCCATGTCTTCAGAAGTGACATAATAGCTGTGGGTGAGAAACAGAACAATTTTCAAGTCCTTTTTTACTATAAATCTCCACTTTAACTTTCACTTTCAGATGTGAAAGTGAAACTAAACAGGCACCACATGTGACTTTCAGATGTGAAAGTGAAAGTGGAGATTTAGAGTAAAAAATGACTTAAATTTTGAACTTTTTCACTCACACCTATTATTTAGCTTCTGAAGACATGGTTTTAACCACTGAAGTCTTATGGAGTACTTCTATGTTTCTTTTATTTTTGGAGCTACAAAGGTCTGATCACCATTTACTTGCATTGTATGGACGTACAGAGCCAAAATATTCTTCTAAAAATCTTTGTTTGTGTTCTGCTAAAGAAAGCCATACACATCTGCCATGGCATGAGGGTGAGTAAATGATGAGACAATTTTCATTTTTGGGTGAACAATCCCTTTAAGGTTAAAAGAACATATCGTAAATAATGATAATAATTGTTAAATCCTTTTTATAATCGATTGTATTGAACTATTCTTCACTTGTAAGTAGATTTAAGTAAAAAGCCTAAAAATCTGTTGTGGACACAATGGGGTCTACCAAAATAAATCGGTTACTACAGTTATTATTACTACAGTAAATATGTTTTAACTTGATATCAGCCACCAATGCCGTAAAAAATTAATAAAATACTGACAGAGTGGAGGAGATGCCATATTAATTTATAATCGGTTTATAGGACAATAATTGCAGTTATGGTATTTTGGCATAAAACTTTGGTTACCATGGGACTTTTTAAGGAATGCATCTATTAAAGGAGACCTATTATTGCACTTTTTACAAGATGTAATATAAGTCTCAGGTGTCCCCAGAATGTGTCTGTGAAATTTCATCTCAAAATACCCCACGGATCATTTATTATATCATGCTGTAAATGCCTCTTTTTAGGTGGAATCAAAAACACGCTGTTTTCGTGTGCGTCTCTTTAAATGCAAATGAGCTGCTGCTCCCCGCCCCCTATTATTATTCAGACAGTAAGCGTAAAAATAACGACATAGCTCTGGTCTCCGTGAATACAATCAGAGACAATGGTAACTTTAGCTGCATTAGCCGTGGAATCAGCTAACAAGCACATTCGGAAAGGCGATTTGCAAACATTCACAAAATATAAAGTGCGATACTAAAGCTGGAACACGAACAGTTGGTACTGATCCATGCTTGAGAATCAAATTTTTGGAAAATCCTGCTTTATATTTGTGGCAGCGGGGGCGTGGTCGAGTGCCCGTCCTGAGAGAGAGAAAGTGGTAAGGGCGCTTACAGCGGAGCTAAATTATGTCTCACACCTGTCTCTAATTCCAGTGAGCTGGGGAGAGCGGCATATAAACAGCCATGCCACTGTCAGAAGCAGAGAGAGAACGACACGTCAGTCCAGTGTTGGCGTGTGTCCTGAATGTCAAAAAGCTGCATGTCTTTTAAGAAGTTTATGTTTATGGAGAGTTTTTGTTATTGGTGAAGCTATCCGAGTGAACCCAGGATAACACTAGAGAGAGTATACAGGCTGTGCAGAGGTTAGAAAATAAAAGCCTTACTTTGACGGTGTCTGAGCTTCCCGACTCATCCTTTCCCGTGCAATCTTCACAATATTGATCCTCATTCACAAAGCAGTCCGGTGTAAAATGATTTAAACAATATGGTATGTTTTGGGGCACATTTGCTTCAAAAACAAAACTTGTCCACCCCGTCTTCAGTGGCTCTGATGCTGGGAGTACATGAAGACTCTTATGTTCACTTTTACAGCCAACAACAGAACACTTATGACGCTTACGAAGCTGAGACATTATTCTTCTCACTGTAGCTGCTCCAGCGCGGAACAAAATGGCGGACTGTGCGTAGATCGCTCGGGGGAGGATCTATGATAATAGGGTGGAGTCCGTCACCAGTCGTGGGCGAGGCCTGCTCTAAAGTGATGTCACTTTAGAGCAGAAACGAAAACCGATCATTTTGAGACACTGTTTTTGATTAATAGAAATATAAGAGGAGTGGGTGGACTTTTAACATTGTAGGGTGGTTGTGTACACACACTGCTGACTCACATTTATGTTAAAACACCATGTAAAAGTGAATTTTGCATAATAGGTCACCTTTAAAGAAATGAAAATGTATGTAACAGTGAGTGGAATATTTAAGATATAATAATTTATATATATAAATTATAAGTTATACTTTACAGTGTTGGGAAATTTGCTCAAAATAAGTAATCCACTACAAATGACTAATTACTGCTTTTAAAATGATAATCAGTTTTACTGATTACTTCCTCAAAAGTAATTCAACTTTAAAGAAAATCCTGCAGAACTCCTTGATTCTACAGCGGCTGAAATCCAGGAAGAGTCCAACTTGTTTTGACTGATGGAGAAAATGGTGTGCTCGATGAAAGTTCTGTTTCCAAAGAAGAACGTGTGAAGAAACATTTAGAAGAGAAGATGGAAGTGCTGTTCAATGCCCCCCTGCCAAGCAACCAAGAAGAGTGATGGAAGACAAGTTGGATCATGATTCGGATTCTGATGATGACCGACTGGTTATAGATCACATTGGCACCCCGTGGAGACCCCAAACCCAGATGATTAAACCATCTCCAGAAGTGTCTTCACCCAAAGTACTAGACCCAGACACACTAAACCTTTTGGGCAAAGGAACAAAGAAGGGTGTCAGAAGGCAAAGGATTTCTGGGGAGTGCGATCAGCTCGGGCAGATTTTGCGGATGCAGGCTGCCATGTTGAAATCCACTCCGAACAAGAACCGCTGAACAGAACGCAGGTCACAGAAGACAGACCTCCAGAACAGCGAACACACTTGCAGGTCAAACCTTGTGTCACTTCAGACCTAAAGTCCAGAGAGGGTCAGGGCGAGGACGGCACAATGTTGACCCCCGTTCCCGTGCTTGCAGCCCCTCAGAAAAAATGTTAGTGCTCAAACACCATCTCATAATCAAAGATTACTCAGATTTCAATTCATAAGCATTTTAGTCAGGTTTTCAAAGCATTGTTTTACTTGGTCATCTCTTCTGCTAATATAATTAAAGCACCTTACACAGGTGAGTTCAGGTAGTTCCATGCCACCTCCAAATTTTGTGTAAAGATACAATTCCCCTTTAAAATACATTGTTAAATAATGCGGTTCTGACTAGAAGTAGACCGTTATATCGATTTTACCGATTAATCAGTGCTGATAGTTGCTTTTTGGAACTATCTGTTATCGGCAAAAATGTATGCTGATAGTTTTTAAAATTATTATTATTCCTCTGTGTTCCTCTTTGGCCAGTGTTGGAGGATTCTACAGTTAGAACAGCTTGGTGCTGCAGAGTAACAATGGCCTTTAGAGGTGAAATAAATCCATTATCAGTATCTGCAAAATCCACTATCGGTCGACCTCTAGCTCTGACCTTCATTGCTGCCTGTTATCAGTGGCGGCTCTGATGTGGCTTTGGTTCTGTGAAAATGAAAGACAATTAGTGTCATGTAAAATCTATGAAAATGCTATATAAATAATCTTTTTTTATAGCATATATCTCACTTCCGATATGGCTTTTGTGCTGCATTTACAGTGTAAAGATGGCTTTATGGAAAGGGATCCAAAACTGTGTCTGTTTCACTTGCAGGTCTTCTAAAGGAGGATCTACAGGCAAGTGCAGAGGATGAATTGGACTATGATCCTCCAGCAGAGGGCAGCGTTCTGTACATACTCTACAGTCTGCAGGATGTTCTACTCATGGTGCGGAGCAGTGTGCACATTGTCCACCCGAGACATGACAGAGAAACTTTCAGGGTGAGGTGGACCCATGCTGTTTGTCTATGCTGCAAGTGTACTGACTCTCTGCACTTTATTTGGCTCTGGTTGAGGGATACACCCAAGGGTCTGCTTCTAAAGTTGAGGGCTTGTCAGGCACATCAGCTCCTGTGTAATCACACTCTTTTATTATGTTGGCTTGACAAAGCCAACATGCTGTTATCCTATTCTCAACTTTGTTGAGGGTTTTTTCAAAATCTCTAAACCGAGACCAACATTTCTAACACTAACTCCTCTTAGAGCTTTGGCACAGATTTTCAGACTATTCTGGAATAATGTGCTGTCTTTTCTAACTGAACAGATTTATGGTTTTTGCACAGCAGACTATGAAAAATCTGAAAAATCCCATGGATTTACGTTGATGGAATGTTCAAATGGACCAACAGAATGCTCGTTAATTCAAACTCCAACTTTCAAAAATTCAAATGTAAACAAACCCACACAAAGCCTTTAAACTGCTTTAAGATGGTCTGTCTATCTGTCTGTCTATAACCTGTCTGTCTGTCTCTGTCTAGTTAGATAGCTAGCTATCCTAGTTTATGTAAGCTAGCTAGATATTTACCTATCTAGTTTATATTTGTCATCCTTCTCTATCTATCTGTCACTTTTCTCTTCTATCTCTTCTATTTGTTTTTAACAAATGTTCCTACTTGGGGAGTCCCATTTTACAAACTTTTACATTGCAAAGTTGCAGTGTGATTTATGTTATAGAGTGTACAAAGTGTGGGAAATTATATATAGGTGAAACAAAACATACCCTAGCAGTTTGTTTAAAACAACATTTATATCAGGTGGGTCGCCAGGAGCCGGGCAAAACATTATATTCTCATTTTAGAGAACATTCAGTTGCAGAACTTAACATTTCAGGCCTAGAAAGTAATCGGCTGTGGTTAACCCAACAGCGAAAGAAGGTGGTGGTGTACTGGATAAAACAAAAATTAAGAACAATACAACCAAAAGTTTTAAACCAAAGATATTAATAGAATCTAGTTCTAGAATGATTTTGGTAAGGCTTCTGGCTAATTTTAACCTTATCCCTTTTTTCTGATATTATACATTTTTATTCTGGGATTCCATCCCTATACCAACCCTATATATCTTTAATAGTCCCTTGTCATAATAATAATTTTTAGGGACTTTTATATTGAAAATGATACATACTGACATTATATATATATATATATATATATATATATATATATATATATATATATATATATATACTGTGTGTATGTGTGTGTGTATATATATATATATATATATATATATATATATATATATATATATATATATATATATATATATATGCCAGAGCATGTCTGTAAATTCAGAACTTTTAAATGTCTTATGTTTCCAAATCTGTCTGTCTGTCACCTATCTATCTACAGGGCTCGAAATTAACTTTTTACTTGGTAGCACTGGTGCTCCCAACTTCAAAAAGTTAGAAGCACCAGCAAAAATTTAGGAGCACCACCTAAAATAAAGGACCACCACAACTACAATTTATATAATACTAAATAGGCTATATATTTAAAAAAAACATCCTCACCATCAGCATTGGCGTGTTCCACCTCAACATGTCCAACGAGGATGTTTGTGGTAGTAATGGGTCGTTCATGAACGATTCGTTCATTTTGAACGAATCTTTTATGTGACTCAGAAGAAAGAGTAGTCTCAGAGAGTGATTCGTTCATTTTGTGTTGACCGTGCATGTGCATTGCGCAGCCTTCGTCATTTGTTACATGAAAACCGCATAGGCGCTGTACAGGAAACAGAAATTATTAGTTCACCTTTCAACTCTTTTGGTCCGAGTCGTTTGTTCTTTTGTCACGTGACAGCCGTATACGCTATGTATTGCTCACACAGGAAACAGAAATGATTAGTTCACCTCTCGAGTCTTCTGGTCAGAGTCCTTCGTTCTTTTGTCACATGACAGAAGACAAGAAGATTCAATTCAGAGGTGAACTAATCATTTGTTTCTCATAATTTGTCCTTGGCTGCATTATACATTTTTCCTTATTGGGACTATAATCAAAGTTTGCGTAAGTAGACGTGTTGGGGGGATTTGGCTATTGAAAATGTAACATATTAATTTAATTCTGCTCAAATGAACGACATGAACTAAGCTCAAAGATTCAAGTCAGTAAAATGATCCGATCTTCCCATCACTAGTTTGTGAGCTGTCCATCAAACAGGATGCTGACATACAC
The DNA here is from genome assembly GCF_019703515.2 of Myxocyprinus asiaticus. Taxonomy (NCBI): domain Eukaryota; kingdom Metazoa; phylum Chordata; class Actinopteri; order Cypriniformes; family Catostomidae; genus Myxocyprinus; species Myxocyprinus asiaticus. The sequence continues at coordinate 11,415,507 of NC_059391.1, forward strand.
AACCACACACTCTTTGACAGACAGGTCGGTGTCTCCATCAATGATGAATGAGATGTACTGAGCTGACGATAATTCAACTGCGGTGTTCTCGCAGATGGTATCTGCTATCACGCCGATGATGTTGGCACATGACTTGTCATTTGCGTACTTCATGTTGATCTCAACGCCTTTCATTTTCATGAGCTGTAACATGGGTTTAAATTTAGTGAAGGCGAGCTCTTCTTTGGCGATGGTGTAGGCGGTGTTAAATTTCATGTGCAGCTCTGCCAATTGAACGGAACGTCCAGCAGCATCCTGACGATTAAAAGCTTCAACAATCGAACCTGACACTGAATTCTTTGCCACACGCTTGTCCCGGCATTTCTTGTGCTTGGCACTCTCCCCGTGTTTAATCAAGCTCTCGCGCTTAAAATGCGTGGATTCAGTGGTGAACGCAGTGTTTCCGGCAACCTCTGTCCCACAGGCTTTACAGTGAACGTAGTGCATTAAGCCATTTTCATAGCGGAGCCACTCGAAATCTTTCAGCCACTCTCTCCGAAAACTGCAAGCCGCCTTTTCCGCTGGTGGATCCACATTCACCACATGATCGCCATCACCAGCTCCAGGAGTTACATTATCTGTAACTTTAGGTGGCTTACAAAAGAAATCACTCCGTGTTCTTTTCATATTCTCTCTTCAGCTCTTTACATTTCGCGCGAAAGGGAGTGATTGACGGCTAATATTAATCAATCTAAAATCTGCATTAAAGTTAAGAATGTAAAGATGAAGTTGAATTGGTTATATAACGTTGAATAGAACGGTGGACTATCAGCTCACAGCAGGCACATAGTGCACGTTAGCGAACGTTTTGTAGAGAAATGAAAACAGGTCGCACCGCAACAATTATTTGCACTCGCACAAATGCTCCCAAATATATTTTGAGGTCGCAGTTTCGAGCCTTGTATCTATCTGTCTGTCTCTCTCTCTCTGTCTAGTTAGTCTAGTTTATATAAGGTAAATATCTAGCTAGATATCTAGTTTATATTTGTCATCCTTGTCAGTGATCCCCCCGCCCCACTCCCTTTCTTTAAACACTCTACTTTCCTGTGCAGAGCTGTATCGACTGCTTTTAAGTCTTATCAGTGTGTTAACAGACTCTTTCCAGTCAGTGCGACACAAACACAGGGCAGAATTTCTTGAAACAAGAAAGCACAGGGCAGTAAAATCTTGATTTTACTTGAGATTGGTTTCTGTTCACATAAATAACCGCCTACATCTCTGTTTTAACAGCACAGTGACTCATAACTGCTGTGTGAGTTGATGATCCTTGAATCTGTTTTCATCTAGGCCGTTCCAGTGCATGTCTTAACCAAGCTGGAGTGTCAGCTGTGTAACGGAGCTGAGAGTCTGACCCATACAGAGGCCTGTCAGCTGTGGGCCAAGAAAATTCTGCACTCCAGTACTGTGTCTTTCATAAGTAAGATGACCTGATGATTTTTTTTTTTTTTCCTGTCTGCCTAACATCTCTTTACCTTATTTTAGGTATTTAGATAAACTTTCATGAAAGGTAAGGACTTTTATAATGACTGAATCTGTGTGTGGATTATAGAGGCAGTTTAAAGGGGTGGTCCACTCAAAAATGTAAATTCGATCATCATTTACTCATCCTCATGTTGTTTAATTAAACATCCAAATACAGTATAAGGGCTTTTTACTTCACATGATACCATCAGGAAAGATTATATCTCAGCTTAATATGCAGAAATAACAGTAAGTATGAAATAGTAGGTATATTTTCTTGAAAAGTGTAAATAGTGTGGCTCTGTGGCACCATCAATACATTGTTAATTGTGTGGTGATGCAGAAATTACACACTTCTCCTTTAAAGACCCATGATATTTACCAGGGACAGTCTATACCGACTATATATATATATATATATATATATATATATATCAGATTTATATCAGATAAAAAGTTTCATAAGTAAAAAAAAAAAAAAAATGAAAATCACAAAGGCTAAAGTATCCATATTTGTCTTTGAGTGTTAGTTTCATAAGAGAGAGTCAGCTCAAAAGAGAACTTCCTGCAAACTCCAAGGATGCCTCTCTCATGACTCACTGTTTGTAGCTAGAGTTTCCATAGCTACCAGCATTTCAACTTTGCAAGGGCTGCAAAAGAATGCAACCACATGTTTGGTATCTCGGTGAGGGTGTACGGTGACTTGGATTTCACCATTAGTAGAGAAAGAGGAAAAGGACACACCCTTGCTTCTTTTCTACAGATACTTTAGCCAAACTTCATAAGTGAAGTTTTTTTATTGTACAATAAGCTTCTTACTGAGTCTATAACATCACACCAGACTAAAGGGGTCATTCCAAAATTATAAAACACTTTCTACTGTGAAACGCCAAAGGAAGAGTTTAGCAGATTGTCTGAGCTGCTCTCTTCCTTACGACAAAAGTGGATGGGAACCAGGGGCTGTCAAGCTCCAAAAAGGACAACAAAGGACCATAAAAGCATCTCCATTCGACTACTATATACAGCTCTATATCCCAAGCCTTCTGATGAAATATGATAGGTTTATGCGAGGAAAAGACTGAATAGAAGTCGTTATTCATTGAAAATCTCACTTATATTGCTTGGAAAAGAGCATCATGTTCCATACAGGTTTCATAAGTGTGAGTAAATGATATTTCTTCAAAAGAATATTTCTTATTTGAATGAACTATTGCTTTATGAAGGCTCATAATATGAATGACAGCAGTTAGTGTCTAAAGGTAAAAAGAACTTCACAGAAGAATGCAGTAAAGCATCGCTCTTGTCATATCATTTTGTTTCGAGATTACTCTAGGCTTAGAAAAGGAATCTTGTCTTTTCTTTGGGTCTAGGCCAGGATCCAGCCTTGAAGATAACAGAATGGGCTGGCATCTTCACATAGGGGAGTTTTGTACATATATCTGCACAGTTCAAGATGTCTCTGTACATTTAACTGAGACAGCATGCAGCCTTTAGAGGCAGATTAAAGCAGTAATAATTCCTAATAACACTCCTTTACCATAGTAAAATCACTGTAACACAAGGCCTAATGTGGCATATTGCTGTCATAAAATGGCATTTCAAAAAGATGCCAATGTTGAATGAATCACTACATTTATTAATATTCACAATAAACATTTCTTAACCCCAATTAATATCTTGTATTAGCTCAACCCAAGGCTGTTTGCAGTTTCCCAGCTATGTAGAAATGGCACATAGCGGTGTCTCCCTTTATCAGATGAACAAACAGGAGTGGAGATCATTTTCTTCAGGGATGAACTCTGAATGACACCATCAGTGTGAAAAATTATGAGGCACAGATTGCAGTAGACAGACACTGTTTCATTGAGCAGCTATAGCAACATTGGGAAGTTTCTCGCAGAGTGATTTTAAGCTACAGGTTGTGGCGTGTCTTTTTGACTTGGTTTTCCTGGGCTTGATAGCAAATCTGCATACACTTGTTGACATTTAATGAAGGTATTTTTTTGTTTACATAAAAGTTACATAAACTGTAAACTATTTAAAGGCTCTGTGAATTCTTTAGCATTTGGCTGCATTACAGTAAATAGGAATGAATCTTAACTGTTATGATTTATGAATGAAGGTATTATCAGATTACACTGTACTATAGATATTATAGATTACGAGATTATTATAAGAATTGAGCAATCTTTCGCATCCTAATTGACAAATACCTATGGGAGGATTGGCATTTAACGGCTAGCTCTTTGGAAGATGTTTTGACAAGTGTGTGTGTGTGTGTGTGTATTTGTTAATGTGTAGATCGCATTAATGCTCACACTTCAGAAGTGACTCAGATCCAGGAGCTGCAAGCTGACTGGATTCAGAACACCACCTGTGACTTCAGGTGAGTGAGTCTGTGGACCTCGAGTGTCCTTGTAATAGTCCTAGGAAGAGTACATATTGGGTACAATCTAATTGTAAAACTTTATTGCGCAAATCCTGTTTTGAGACCATTTTGGTCTGTTCCTCTGTTCCTGGTGCGTTTGTAATGTTTGTAAAGTTGTGATTCATCTTGGAGCTAGTTGGTTTAGTTCATTGCTAAGAGCTCTTTTATTAAGCATTTTATGAAATCCCTATGGAAACAATGAATGGGAAAAATACATCCGGAACCAAGTGAAAGTGGACGGGCATGAGCTCTATTGGTTTACACAATATTGTTAATCTGCCAAGTGGACAAGGTTATGATGCCATGAATCTCAAAATGGCTAAATATCTGCCAATTACAGGCTATTGCTTGTCTACCACTGATTATTCTCTCTCAAATAAGTTTGAATATCTTTTAATATGATTCAGTATTTCCTTTTCAGGCCAGCTAGATGTTTAAACACCCTCTACCACTTACTGAAGAAAGTCTCAATGTGAGTTTTTCTCTGTCCTTCATTTTTTAGATCTAGTCCTCCATTTACAGAATGCAAGATTTGTGCTTTTTTGATCTTCAGCATTGTCACAGCCAAAGAACTGCAGTTCAGCATTTTTGTGGTGTAATCCGTCACCTTATAGCTTGATGGTTAGTTTACGTCGTAAACTTGACGACCTAGTGGCAGGTTGTCATACTAAATGCACAGAGAAATGAACATACTTTGATGATGCTCTGCCAGAACATGTTGGCCGAACAGTGTTTGTGTTAGAAAGCTTGTGTCATCAGCTTCAAATTCCCATTCACTAAATGTGGTATTTCATAAAGAAGCTATCAAATCTGTATAAGTTTGTGCTAATGTCTTTAAATTCTTCTCTAGGTTACAGGAAGGATGATGCCTGCTGGTCCACAAACCACACAAAGGTTTTGTGACCATCTTCAAAGCCAGTGATGGGGACAAACCCACTCGTAGTCTCTACCACCTACATAATGTCCACTGTGGACCCCCTGTTGTGCCGTCAGGTGTGCCCTGGGTTCCCCTGGACTGCGCGCATGTGCTGCCGTTCCACCAGAAACACAACAGACCACCCTGCGCCTTTCCTCCACGCCCACCCCCTCAGGTATTACTTTTCTGTTACTTGGCTATGGTGCAGTGATCAGTGTGTGTTCTCCATGTATATTGAACTAAGGTGCTCATGGGAATGATCTAGCTTTGAATTATACCAGCAACATCAATCCTATTCAGTCCTATTATCTCCCTCAGTCCCCAATAGTTTCCAGAGGTGCTGTGATATATTTGGTAAAGCTTAAGAAGTTTACACCTTTCACTCAAAGATATCCATCCACACACAAAAACACTTACACAGTGTGGCAGGGCGGAGGGTGGGGCCGGGTCGTGATTCCGCACACCCGGCCCCTAATGAGGCTGATTAAGTCCGAGAGGGATAAGGCTGACCGGAGACGGCAGTGCGAGAGAGTTATGGACAGCTGTCCGACACCTGTATGTGTTTGTCTTTTTGGTTCAGTTTATTATTAAACTATCATTTATATTGTCAAGCCAGTTCTCGCCACCTCCTTTCCATTGAACTGTGTTACACTGGTGCCGAAACCCTGGAAGGAGGAGGGATGCACCGTAGTAGAGTCCTCGCCATTACCATCCACCCCAACGGAGCAGCCGCGGCCATCTGCCGGGGGACGGAGGAGCCAGGTCGCCTGAGATCGGAGGAACGGCCGCTGACCGTGAGCGGGGAGGGGCTCCTGGCCGACCACCTGCAGCGGAAGGACCACTGCCAGGGGCGGGGGAGACCCCTTCCATCCACCGGAACGCGGCGGGGCGTTCTGTCCGCCAGGGGCCGGAGGACTGCCTCCGATCCGCCCGGGAAGGTGCGGCTGTCGTCAACTAGAGGATGGAGGAGTGGCCGAGGACCAGGCTGTGGCGTATCTGAGAACCGGCGAATAAATTATTATTTTTTTCTCTCTCTCTCTCCTCTCTCTTCCGCTGCCACTCCACGTTGGCCTTTCCCTCTCTTTTTAAATATTATTATTATTATTATTATTATTATATTAAGTTGGGTATAATCACCGTTACGGTGTAAGTACTGTTTTTTCTTTTTTATTATTGTTGTTTCCCTCCCCCTGTCCCCTCCCAGATCCAGGAAGGCGGGGATGACCTGCCGGCAGACGGGGCCGGAAGGGCACGCCACCCCCCAGGGAAAGGGGTGGGGGGGGATGTACGTCATGCCGGGGGCTCCCTGGCCTGAGAGAACAAGGGAGAAATGTGGCAGGGCGGGGCCGGGTTGTGATTGTGCACACCCGGCCCCTAATTAGGCTAATTAAGCCCGAGAGGGATAAGGCTGACCGGAGACGGCAGTGCGAGAGAGAGAGAGTTACGGACAGCTGTCTGACACCTGTGTGTGTGTGTGTGTGTGTGTGTGTGTGTGTGTGTGTGTGTGTGTGTGTGTGTGTCTGTCTTTTTGGTTCAGTTTATTATTAAACTATCATTTATATTGTCAAGCCGGTTCTAGCCTCCTCCTTTCCATTGAACTGTGTTACACAACACAGCCAACAATAACAGTCTCTAAGCTGAGAGTTTTCCATGATCTTCTAAAATAGGGGTTCTCAACGGGGGTGGTACCGCCCCCCCAGGGGGCGTTCAAAGGATGCCAGGGGGCGCTGAGAACAAATTAGTAGAGAGGGGGGCATTAGGTTACAAATGGGGGGCGTTTATCACTCATAATAATCAAATCAATTGTCATGTTCCTCTGCATTAAAATGTTTATATAGACTTGGAGTATATCAGATGGTTCTCAATTATACGGGTTGGTACACATTTGTACCACGGTTTATCTGATTTTGAAGTCTAGCGACGTATCTGGTTTAGCAGCATCAAATAAACAAGCAGAGGCACATCCTCTGCTAATGCACCTGTATGGCTCTGTAGATGGATACGGCTCAATGGACAGAGCAGCGCGAGCGCAAAGAAGGCGAGTTTTTACTCTCAGACCGGTCTCGAGTGCTGGTAGGGGGGCATTCTTAAAAAAAAAAAAAGGTTGAGAACCACTGTTCTTAAACAACATTCCTGCACAGTGTTTCCACACCCATCTTCTTATCAGTAAGGCAAATGCTGTAATCATGCCATGAATCTGTTGGAGTAACAACTGGTGTAATAGAAGTTAACTAACTTTTGAACCAGCTTATGAACCAGGCTTTTTCACTTGAGTCAGCTAGCAACCTAAATGTTAATTATCAAAATGATAATAGGCCATGCTGCAAAAATGAGTACACCCTCCTTGAAAGTTAGAATATAAAACTTAATAGAATGCCTTCTGGTGCTAGTTGAGGGATAGACATATTTGGTTAAAGTGTAAAAGTTTTACTTAACCCATTGAATCACTCTCAGACTCAATGCTGATAACAAATGGACCACATAGGAGAGAATTGTCAAGTAAATTGAGAAAGAAAATGATTTAATTGCACAAAAGGGGACAATGGTACAAGAGTATTAGCAAGTCACTGTAATTAAGTCAAAACACAGTAGCAACAGTGATGCAGAAATTAAAAAAGGATGGACTTGTGACAAGGTTACTGAAATGTTCAGACTGTCGCTGTAAGCTTTCACCTCATGATGAGCGATTTTTGCTAAGACTCGCCAAGCATGTTCCTCAGAGCTGGCAAATGCTGTGGGAAGCCAAACTGGATTGATTGTTTCATCTCACACAGTAAGACACACTCCGCAAAGAAGTGGAATGCATGGTGTCATCCACACACGAAGGCACTGCTGAAGCCAGAGCATGAAAAAAAAGCTTGTTTAGCCTTTGCCAAGGCCTATAATGATAAATGTGCAGACCTTTGAGAATCTATAAGCTGGTCTCAAGAGCCCAAAGTCTTTTTTTTTTTTTTTTTTTTTTTTATCTGATGGAATCAAACATGCATGGCATCACATGGGAGTACAGTGGTAAGTGCATGGTACCCACAGTGGTGGTAAAGTTCTTATATGGGGATTTATGAGTGCTGAAGGTGTGGGGAAATTGTACTTCCATCAATGGCATCATGAATTCACAGATGCTCAGCAACATCTTAAAAGAGAAGATGCAACCCTTTCTCCCCACCCTGAGCTGTCGGGCACTTTTTTACCATGACAATGAACCTAAACATTATTCCAAAGTCACTGCTGCATTCCTATGGATAAACAAGATAGTATGTCACCCAACCTCAACCATATCTGAGCCCCTGTGGGGTTGAGCATCACTCCCAATTAAACATCAGAGTACTCAAGGAGGGAGGTCCTTACCAGACGTCACCGGCAACAACGTCGCCTATGGCCACAAACCCACCTTCGCTGGACCAGACAGGACTGGCAAAAAGTGATCTTCACTGATGAGTCACGGTTTTGTCTCACCAGGGGTGATGGTCGGACTCGCGTTTATCGTCGAAGGAATGAGCGTTACACCGAGGCCTGTACTCTGGAGCGGGATCGATTTGGAGGTGGAGGGTCCGTCATGGTCTGGGGCGGTGTGTCACAGCATCATCGGACTGAGCTTGTTGGCAATCTCAATGCTGTGTGTTACAGGGAAAACATCCTCCTCCCTCATGTGGTACCCTTCCTGCAGGGTCATCCTGACATGATCCTCCAGCATGACAATGCCACCAGCCATACTGCTCGTTCTGTGCATGATTTCCTGCAAGACAGGAATGTCAGTGTTCTGCCATGGCCAGCGAAGAGCCCGCATCTCAATCCCATTGAGCACATCTGGGACCTGTTGTATCGGAGGGTGAGGAATAGGGCCATTCCCCCCAGAAGTGTCCGGGAACTTGCAAGTGTCTTGGTGGAAGAGTGGGGTAACAATCTGGTGCAGTCCATGAGGAGGAGATGCACTGCAGTACTTAATGCAGCTGGTGGCCACACCAGATACTGTTACTTTTGATTTTGTTCTTTGTTCAGGGACACATTATTCCATTTCTGTTAGTCACATGTCTGTGAAACAGTTTATGTCTTAATTGTTGAATCTTTTTATGTTCATACAAATATTTAAACATGTTAAGTTTGCTGAAAATAAAAGCAGTTGAAATTGAGAGGATGTTTCTTTTTTTGCTGAGTATATATATATATACACAAATATGATTAATGTTTCGCTATTTTTTTCATGAATATCAAGACGTACTCCATTTGAATGAACAAAATGTGCATTTTCATATGTTAAAATATGTATATAAACAAAAACTTCACACAGTCATCAAGGTGTAAAGAGGTCATCTCTGATTTGTATTTTTTTATTTTTTTGTCACATAAATACTTGCATGTTAGTTACATTTTTTTAAACTCCGAAACTGAAAACATGTTCATCATAGTCGAGGTATATTCAAATAACTGTTTTGTATGGTTTGCATTTTTATTTTTATTTTTTTTGGAATAAAAAACAATGACTCCCATAATTGGCCCATTTATCTTATTAACTCTTCAGGCAGTGTAATCAGGTTTGTCTTTAACATACTGAGCATCTATTGATACATTAGAGGAGTATTGTTGCATTTCCTGCATTCTGTCCACACTGAACACAAAACTACCACACAACAGGGCACAATCACAGCCAGTCAGAACATATTTGGTGTTTAATGTACAGTTATGAGGATCTGGATTTGGACCAATGACAGTTCACAGTCGGCAGGGCTCCCGTCACAATGCTGCAGAAATAGAAACGTTGATGACAGAATATCCTGTCGCTTTTTGTGGTTGGTTATGACAAAAACTTTGATTAACTTGGAAGAGATACCGTTGCATTTGGTAAGAATGTGGTGTTACGACATTTGTGTTGATTTTGATTGTTGTTGCCTTTATAGGCTGGTCTAGCGTTTCTCCAACTGGGGCATGTGCTGGGACATGCCCTGAGCATATAATAAACGTCCTCCTTTACGTTCTGTAACACTCTTAAGTAGGGCCCGACCGATATGGGTTTTTGAGACCGATACTGATTTTAGAGAGGGAAAATTCACTGATTACCGATATGGTGACCGATATAGCTAATTTTTGAGCTGGAATGAAAACAGACCTTTTCTATGTGGATTGTGCACTGATTTTGCACCGATATGACTATGTAAAGGTACTCAGAAGGCTGCTTTCTTAAACAAATATTTTTATCGAAGAACATTTGACATTATTATTATACATTGTCAACAAATTCTAGAAATGAACACTGAGAAAATAAAGAATAAATAAAAATACAATAAATAGCTTAATAAACATCAGTACAAGTCAATTGCTGACCATTTAAAATAAAGAATAAATAAGATAAAATAAAAATCAGTACTGCATGTTTAGTATCAGTCAATTGCTGGCCATTTAAATAAAGAATAAAAATACAATAAATAGCTAAATAAAAATCAGTACGGTTTGTTTAGTATCAGTCAATTGCTGACCATTTAAAGAAAAAACAAAATACAATAAATAGCTAAATAAAATTCATTACTGTATGTGTAGTCTCAGTCAAATGCTGACCATTAAAATAAAGAATAAATAAAAATAAAAGAAATAGCTTAATTAACATCAGTACTGTTTAGTATCAGTCAATGGCTGACCATTAAAATAATGAATAAATACAAATAAAATAAATAGCTAAATAAACATCAGTATTACTGTTTAGTATCAGTCAAATGCTGACCATTTAAATAAATAATAAATTAAAATAAATAGTTAAATAAACATCAGCATTACTGTTAAGTATCAGTCAATTGCTGACCATTTAAATAAAGAATAAAATAAAATAAATAGCTAAATAAACATCAGTATTACTGTTTAGTATCAGTCAATTGCTGACCATTTAAATAAAGAATAAAATAAAATAAATTGCTAAATAAACATCAGTATTACTGTTTAGTATCAGTCAAATGCTGACCATTTAAATAAAGAATAAATAAAAATAAAATAAATAGCTAAATAAAGATCAGGGGCCGGTTGCACCAGCTATACATACATTACAACTTAGCTTAGTTGTGGCATAAATGGGCACTAAGTCACAATTTATGCTTTACTAAAAAGCCAGGAGTAACTGATGGAATAAAAAAGCAGACTCATTTAATGACATCAATGAGCTCATGTTTTGGTTGACAGGCATCAGTCCTTTTGACATATATGATGATGTTGGCATTTACACTCATTTACATTTTACGAGAGAGAGAAAAAAACTTTTAAGTGGCTCTTCAGCATGAAACCGATCTAACAGTGCCGTTTTTAGGGTGCGTCGCTCAGTGTCAAGTTTCAACACATTCAAAATATATATATAAAGGATATTAAAATGAATAAATGTCTGTTTTTCCAGCCTGTTGTATTAGTATTTATCACCCCTCATTTATTTTAGATACAGTTCCTATATGTTATTATTTACACATGGCAAATATACTATTTATTAAATCAACTTTTATTATGTATCCTATTTTAATGTCTGGAAAACCAGACTTTTAAATATGACATTTTATTAATGCAACGACTGGAATTGTTCGGTTGAAGGTGGTACCAAACTGTGAATCCTGAACAAAACAGTTTGGTGAATACATGTTTACTCATTAGCTTCCACTCAGCTGACAACAATGAAAGTAGCTACGTGATTAGCTAGTTAGCAATAAGCTCGTTGTCACGGAGAGTAAAAGATGGACTTTATTTTAATTTCCAGCATTGTGTCTCACCAACTAGGTAACAGCGAAGCGTGAAAACACTCACTACACACAGTCCACCACGGCACCATTGTCTGTTGAGCTGCAAAAAGATGCTCTGATGTTTACCTTTCAATCTGCTACATTACTGACTGCACTGACAAAATGTAGCTGGCTAACATAGCAAACAGATAAACATGAGTGACATGGTTGTCAGGGACAGGGTTAACATTATATTAGTTATATAAAATGATGGGGTAATTTTTTATTAACTTTCCAGTATGTATTTCACAAACTAGTTAGCAATTTAAGGAGAAGAGATTGCTCAAATCCACACCGTTTAACTCAGATTCAGCTCTGTAAACAATGGAGTCGGAGCGCGCTCTGCTAGACAAACTACGCTATGACACCAATTCTAAAGCATTGTTTTCTGCATTATGTTCTGAAAAAAAGTTTTAATATCGGCAAAATATACGCCGATACCGATATATCGGTGAAAGGCTAATATCGGCCAATAATATCGGTCGTGCACTACTCTTAAGTTATGCTACAATGCATTGGTGCTAACTGAGGTGAACATGACTCTTAAAATTGCATTGAAGGTTAGCAGGCAAAAATGTATGCCTTAACAATTTAAACCACTCCCAAAAGCTTAGAGGTGTTTGTTAGAGATTGTGTAATTCCATTGAGCTCAGTACTCTAACTGTCCTAGAGAAACATGCCCATGCATGGCCCAAGGCATGTTAGGACTCTGCAGCCGCATTTACAATTTCTGCTGTGTGAACAAACCCAAGAGACAGATAAGAGACTTCAGTTGTTCTGATATAGAGGTTTGCATGTGAAAATGTATGTGTGTATGTGTAGTATTGAGATACTAACTTGATTTGACTAGCTACTCTTTGAACTTGGGAGTGTGGTAGTGCAGACAAATTGCGTATTATGTACCACATTTGTTGTTATTTGGGCCTACAATTTTTAGTAGTGTAAGAGTAGCTGGACTATTTTGAAATTAGTTTTTTCCGTAACAAGTAATATAGTCGCTAGACAGGGTAGACACGTATTTAACTTTTCACCAATAAAAACAATGATGTGAGGAATAAACTCACAGTTTGTTCAAGAGGTCGACCGATATTGGATTTTGCTGTATATGTATATACAGTTGAAGTCAGAAGTTTACATACACCTTATTCACAATTCCTGACATTTAATCGTAGAAAACATTCCCTGTCTTAGGTCAGTTAGGATAACTTCTTTATTTAAGAATGTGAAATGTTAGAATAATAGTTGAGAGAATTATTTATTTATTTCATCACATTCCCAGTGGGTCAGGAGTTTACATACACTTTGTTAGTATTTGGTAGCATTGCCTTTAAATTGTTTAACTTGGGTCAATCTTTTTGGGTAGCTTTCCACAAGCTTCTCACAATAAGTTGCTGGAATTTTGGCCCATTCCTCCAGATAAAACTGGTGTAACTGTGTCAGGTTTGTAGGCCTCCTTGCTCGCACATATTTTTTCAGTTCTGCCCACAAATTTACTATCGGATTGAGGTCATGGACTCCAATACCTTGACTTTGTTGTCCTTAAGCCATTTTGGCACAACTTTGGAGGTATGCTTGGGGTCATTGTCCATTTGGAAGACCCATTTGCGACCGAGCTTTAACTTTCTGGCTGAAGTCTTGAGATGTTGCTTCAATATATCCACATAATTTTCCTTCCTCATGATGCCGTTTATTTTGTGAAATGCACCAGTCCCTCCTACAGCAAAGCACCCCCACAACATGATGCTGCTTCCCCCATGCTTCACAGTTGGGATGGTGTTCTTTGGCTTGCAAGTCTCACCCTTTTTCCTCCAATCATAACAATGGTCATTATGGCCAAACAGTTCAATATTTGTTTAATCAGACCAGAGGACATTTCTCCAAAAAGTACGATCTTTGTCCCCATGTGAACTTGCAAACTGTAGTCTGTTTTTTATGGCAGTTTTGGGGCAGTGTCTTCTTCCTTGCTGAGCAGCCTTTTAGGTTATGTCAATACTGGACTCGTTTTACTGTGGATATAGATAATTATATATATATATAATTTTTTCCCCTTTCTTTTCTAGAGCAAATTGTTTTCCTAAAAATTTATGTCCACATGTGTGGACAGCAGGACTAAGTTAATTTTAAGTAATACCAAGCTATAGAACGTTTTTTTTTTTTCATCATCAAATAGTTTATTATGTGTGCAGGAGTGTTGCTTATTCATGTTTTTGAGACGTTATAGATATTACAGCTGATTTTCTATAAAGCTGAATTAATAATTCTTATTAAAAGTAATGGCCATCATCATCCAATAACTGCCAACCATGTTAAAAAAAAATGTGCATTATAAAATTCTGAATCTATGTACTGATTATCATTGTCTGCCAAGCATGTTGAACGTTTGGTGGGATTTTTGGAGTGAATGCACTTAGCAGCATAGAACGCTATAGGATGCACCCTTGCTCCCTATTTAGTGAATGACTTAACCTCAAGTGTGCTGTCTGTCTGCACTGGTCTCAGAACAATTAGAAATGCACCTTATTTTCAGCCTAGCTCTATATAAAGCCTCTGAAAGGAAATTTTTTTAGCTTGTGCATGAATACATCTATTCTTAATGTGAACATGCATAGTAAATAAATTAGAATGCATTTACTAATGTTAATGTATAGAACCGTATTTTACAGTGATAACAAAATAAAACAATAACCAAATTTATATTAAAATGAAGCAAAAATGAACAGATTTTTTAAAGCAGCATATCAAACAAAACTAGAGACGTTACTCTTTACAACCAAACAGGTTTCAATCCAAAAACTTAGAGGTTTCTTACCAGAGGCACTTTTGAAAGCACTCTTCCTGGAAATCAATGTCATGCTGTTATGTCACATGACGCAGTGCGCCAGAAGTTAAGTGTTAAACTTGTGACTAAATGACAGTGTAGAGTCTTGCGAACAGTATTCACTCGGTTTTAATTCATTTAAATACTGCGTTGAGTATAGCGAAGCCAAAATACAATGTCCATACATGCGGATGTGGGGTCGCACGAGGTTAAGCTTGAATTGCCACCTTCACCTACTTGAATATCTTAAATTGAATGGTAGGACAATTCCATGTTATGGAATTTGCATGGTGAATAAATGCATTAAATTGACAGCCCTAAATATAACTCTTAATTTTAATATTCTTTTTCTCTCTTCTCATACAGGCAAAAGATCGGAAGGGACCACATCAAGGCCTGGGAACAAAAACTGCGCTCAGACCACCACAAGAAACCAGCCTAGCAAGAGCATTTAATCAGAATCAAAGAAGAAAAAGAAGAAAGTGAACTATCTGAAACGGAGACAGAAATGGATGGAGAACATGCGGGTCAAGCTGATGAACGGCTTGAAAAAAAACTGACCAAACCGACGAAAGTGAAAAGACCTTATCTTGATTTGTGGACTTCAGTTGTATAGAACTTATAAATTGCTGTTTGTATGACTTCCATTGATACATGGATAACTTTTTGTGTAATTATCCCATTTGTTATATTTTCTAAAGCACTTATTATTACCTGTTGTATTAACACTATAAAGACACTTAAAAGTTGCAAAATGACATACCAGACCAATACTTTTTTTTGTACATTTTAAAAGAATCTTTGCCAGAATTTGAAGCAAGGTAAAGTTTGAAAACAGTGTTTTCTTTTCTATTGCTCTGAGTTACATACATTTATTCTTTCAATCGCTCCATCAAATGCCATTTTTTTTTCTTTCAACCAAACGCACAGGATTTTGGGGGATATCAAGTCTTACTTATCTATGATGCCTTCAAAACCTAACCAGCTGAAGGCATCTTAGTTTACAGGATGTTATGCAAATATTGGAATCAGACATGCCTTAATCATTTCCTACCTCCTTATACAGTGTGTAAATGCAGTATTATTCATGTTTCAGACATGGCCTACAGCTACCAGACTTTTTAGCACATCCATTGTTTTAACTGCATTCATTGTCACATATGTACCACATCCTTACATTCCTTCTTTTCAAACGAGAATCCATAGGCAGCAGTTTCCAACTTCCTTTTATGTTCTGAGGTTCAATAAACTCATGAAATCTGTCCAGACCATGATGAGGTGGAATGAGTGAGTGAGGTGTGTCCTAGTGAGGAGGAGCCCACCTCCATTTACAGAGTATGGAAGGAAAAGACTCTTGGCAGTGTTGTTAAGCACCGCCTCTGGTATTTAACCACCACACCCTTCTCACACTCCATAGCAGGGACTGTTCTGCACAGCATCTTTTCTTTGTTGGTCACCAAGGTAAGTTAATTCATAGCTCCTTTTGTGAGGAAATTAATGCTTATAAGAAGTTAGGTTACTTTTGAAGAAGTTTTATATATAAAACTTAAGGACAGGAGTTCTGAAAATCTATTTAAAAGATGCATTCCTTGAGATAAAGTTATTTCCTGTAACAGTGCTGCTTTTATTTGCCTATAAATCAGACTCCTTTAAAACTTTTCAGACTGCTGATGTGTGTTGAAACTCACCATAGGTCAGTGAGACATGATTGAGACAGATAGCTATGGTTGTGCTTCACATACTTTTTGCTGAGAATTTACCCAGTGTGCATTCACATGGGTGTGCCTGTTTGCCTGGTTTTTAGCAGATGCCATTTTTCAAAAGTACTGTTTACTTTGAATCTGTTTTGGTATGATTGCCTAGCAACTGCAGCATGGTGTGTAGAACTAATAGCATTTTTTTTTTTTTTTTAATTCTATTTCTTAAGAGGAAAACCAGCAAGTTTGTGAAGCATTGTGAGGAGGTTTAGGGTTTTCTGTTATTAATTATAATGTTGTTGAAATCTAATGATTTACTGTAAGGATACAAGCCAAAGAGTGCAAAACTGACCGTGAGCATATCAAATACGTTTAGTGTAACAAAAATCTAAATAAAAATGAATTGCAGTCCGTTCAGATAGAGTATGAAAAAATAAAGTATTTTAGCTGCAAAAGCTTTGTCTTGTGACTCATGGAAAAACGGCATTATGACCGAATGAGGTGACATGGGTTTCCTTAAAAAGCAAGCAAATGCAAAATGGAGTAAATTGCTGTTCTCCTTGTGAGCGAGCTTGCCCACTGCTGGTACTGATCAGCCAGCCCACTGCTGTAAATGCATATTACATAACTCTTAAGCATGTGACAGTTAGACTCTCAAACAAATGTAATTAATACATTAGCTAATCCACACAGTAAAGCAGATATCACTTTGATAAATTATTACAGATTAATTACATTTAAAATTTATTTCACGTTAAATGTATTTTATTTTGATTATATTACTTAAAATTACATTTATTTTGTAACCTCATATAAAACATACATTTAAATATTAAATACTATTAATAATTTTTGAATTAGAATATAATATTTATAATATTGTTTTTATAAATTATTTGTTTTTACCATTAATTGGATATCTGTGTGTGTGTGTGTGGGTTGATGCGTTGGCATTATAGTATGTAAAAGATGAAGTACTTATAAACTGAATATATTGACATATTGGAGTTGGTTAATAGGTGTAACTGCTCTTTACAGGACATCAAGGATGGCTTTGGTTTCTGAGTTCTTAGGTCAGCTCACTCTGAATCTGGGTGGTGTAAGTTTTCATACATTCATTTTCCATATTGAAAATGCTAAAACTATATTTTGCTGTAAAGTGTTGCAAAATGGGAGTTTTGTCATGACCAAAGATGTTAAATAAATCAACGGCATCTACACACAGTTTTTTTTTTTTTTTTTTTTTTTTTTTAAGATTTACGTATTTCAACTTCATAACAAAATTCCATCAAACTGAATGGACTAATCTTTATATAAAAATAAATACATTTAAAAGAAAAAAAAAATCAATTTGATGGAACATTTTGAAAGTCAACTGCGTAGATAAACACAAAAACTAAGCTAAAAATAAGCTAAAGTGTTTCTAAGTGTATGTAGTTTTTATTTATTATTTATATGAACCTTATATAAAAGATCATGAGAAACATTCAGTTTGAGTCCTATCAAATTCTAATATTACCATATTGCTCCAACCTAGGGGGAGCCCACATACCCAACTGTGGTGCCAGCGGGTGATTTTGACCCTGATAAAGATGCTGCCAGGATTGAGACCGCTATCAAAACTAAAGGTAAAAGAGTTAAAAAGCTGCCCTAGAATTACAAACCAAGACGATGTAAGAGGGTCATTCATATTTTTGCCAAATTCCTGTCTTGTTCAAGCCTGTAATTTGTTTGTTTAATGGGTCTTCATCAAAAGACATTCAGATTTAGTTGAGAGATTTGTGCCCTTTCTTTGTGTACTATGCCCCATAATGAAGCCTAAATTTACTACAATGAGCATTACTGGTAGAAATGAGTCATCATCCTGCCTGGAAGAGTTTTAACCACATAGGGAAAATTTCCAGGCCAACCTCATAGTAGCAACCACAATACTCCTACTCCATCCATTTATATTCTGTTTTGCTTTATAAACTCACATAACATTCATGAACAGTGACTATTATATTTATAAATTTAAAGGAAAAGTATGTTCTATGTTAAAATACTTTTTTAAATCGCAGTTCAATGTACAAGTATAAGTAAGCCATTTGTGGGATGACTTGTCAAAAAGCACTGGCGCTTTCAAAACATTGTTCTGTGTTTGATAAGTTTGGCACATCTGGCTTAACTAATGGTGTGAGTTTGGGACGGGACTGTCTGTTTGTCTGCCCACTGCCATTTTTTCAGAAGGGGCAGTGTTTGGGAAGCCTATTTGGAAACAATCATTATTTTTGCAATTGAGTTTGAAGCCACTAGTGGTGCTAAAATGACACACTTCACCTATTGCCTAAATTGGTAGCTGAATTTTTAAATATGAAAATATTTTTAGGGGTGGATGAGCAAACGATAATTGATGTCCTCACTAAACGGACATACAACCAAAGACGAGAAATCGCCTTTGCATATGAGAGGACAACCAAGAAGGTCAGCAAATAAATGACATACAGTACTTCTGTGTTTAGCAACTGCAATATCCATCCTTGTCCGATTCCTGTAATAATGCTTATTCATCACACTTTTCAGGATATGATCTCAGCCCTAAAGGGGGCACTGTCTGGCTCTCTGGAAACAGTTATTCTAGGCCTCATGAAGAGCACTGCACAGTATGATGCCTCTGAAATCAAAGCCTCCATCAAGGTACTCTAAGCACTGATGGCTTTATTAATTTCCCCATATGGTTCTAGTGGTAAAACTCTATTTAATGTGCTGTTTTTCTAAGGAAACTATTGTAAAGGATTACTGCTGTGTTTGTGTTTGCAGGGTCTTGGAACAGATGAAGAGTCCCTGATTGAGATTGTCTGCTCTCGAAGCAATCCAGAGCTTGTAGAGATTAAGAAAGTCTACAAGGAATGTGAGTGTTGTTGGTCTCTGTAAGTACAGAGCTCTACTGAATCAATTATGGTTGTATTGTTGGGATAAACCTGTGTGTCCCATCACAGTGTTCAAGAAGGACCTGGAGAAGGACGTGGCTGGAGATATTTCAGGAGACTTTGCTAAGCTACTGCTAGCTTTGGTTGAGGTGGGGCAAAGCTCTTTTTCTCCTGTAGATGGACAAAAATTGAATTAAATACAGAACACGTAGTACAATCTAAAGTCTGAATTAATAGTCAGTCATAATCTTGATTTCTGTCTATTTGTAACTTTACTAATTCACAATGGACACATGACTACATTCCACATCAGACCAAGAGAGATGATCCTAGCTCTGTCGTCGACTACCAGAAAATCGACGAAGATGCCAGAGTAAGTTTTTGTGGTTTATTTCTCTGTATGCTAACACAGCATTTCATAACATGCTAATAAATTAACATCTGGATTTAATATGCTGGTTTAGCGTACCTCAGTTCCACCCAGGAATGATTACACAACTCAAAATCTTTTGCTGTGTTCTTTAAACTTTTATCAGTTAAGTTTATAACAACTAAATTATCTTAAATCATGAATGAATAATCATTTGTAGATTTAAAAAAAAAATATTTTTTTAATATTGATAAATTAATAATGTACACTACCGGTCAAAAGTTTTGAAACACTTGCCTGAAATGATTCTCATGATCTTAAAAATCTTTTGATGTGAAGGCGTATGCTTAAATGTTTGAACTTAGTTTTGTAGACAAAAATATAATTGTGCCACCATATTCATTTATTTCATTATAAAACTAAAATGTAATTACATTTTTTTTTTTTTTTTTTAAATTGATGACTTGGACCAAATAATGAAGAAAAGCAGCCAATAAGTGCCCAACATAGATGGGAACTCCTTCAATACTGTTTAAAAATCATCCCAAGGTGATACCTCAAGAAGTTGGTTGAGAAAATGTCAAGAGTTCATGTCTGCAAAATCTAGGCAAAGGGTGACTGCTTTGAAGATGCTAAAATATAACACAGTTTTGATTTATTTTGGATTTTGTTTAGTCACAACATAATTCCCATAGTTCCATTTATGTTATTCCATAGTTTTGATGACTTTACTATTATTCTAAATGTGAAGAAAAAAAAAAAATATAATAAATTATGAGTAAGTGTTTCAAAACTTTTGACCGGTAGAGTGTGTGTGTGTGTGTGTGTGTGTGTGTGTGTGTGTGTATATATATATATATATATATATATATATATTTTTTTTTTTTTTTTTTTTTTTTTTTTTTTTACTGTTATTCTACAAACTTGGTTTAGGGTTTTTCCAAAATCCCTTTACCAAGACCAATTATCAACTGCAATTCCTCCTAGAGCTTTCAAGATACATCCCGCAAACTTAGTACAGACATTCAGACTGTTCAAACTTAGGCCACATCCACACTAATCCGTTTTCATTAGACATTTTACAGCGTTTTCGAAACACTAAATTTTCGGTGGAGGAAAACGGCATTTTGGATGAGTGGAGTAAAATTGCAAATTCAAAGCGTTTTCAAACAAAAACTTATTAGTGTGGACGTGGCCTTAAGTGGGCTATATCTTTTCTAACTGATCAGACATGTGCTGCATCCAAATATCCATACTTCCCTACTATATAGTCTGCCAAAAACAGAATGCCAATGGAGTAGTATGTCCGAATCCTCAGTATTCATAAAACAGTAAGCAAGAAATACCCGGTCAGGACACTTTACAATCCCATAATGCCTCGAGAGCTAAGGCAACGTCATGTTCAAAATGCTAGATTTAAAAAAACACAGGTGAATTGTGAGTCGGGTGGCTCTTTTTAACTGTAAGTGCTATATATAAACCAAAAAAAGTTGTTCCTTGGACTTAAATCGTGCTTGTTTAACAAAACCACAGTAGATTGTTTTAGCGGTTGTTGTTCCTACATCATACATTTGGGTCACTGCACGGGTAAATACCCACATCCCCATATAAAGTATGTTTGGAATCTATTCATACTACTTGCATGCATACCTAAAGAACTTACCCAGATAGCACATGTACATCTCTGAGATGTCTCTTTTCATCTGGAAAGCATCACAATCTAATTAACACCTGCTAAACATCTTCAAAAGATCAGATTTACAAAACATTCTAAATCATAAACATCTCAAAGACATCTGCTGAATGTCTTATTGACATCCGAGACATACTTATTGAAATATTTATTATAGATGTATTGCAGGTGAGCAAACAACATAAAAAAATACATCTTCCAAATGTAAACATGCACATCAAACAGATGTCCGGGTGATGTTCGTGTGCTATCAGGGTAGTGTTTTACCGGCCGAGTAGTGAGTCCTTCATCAAATACAGTACATACCGTGAGAGTACGCGGTTTCTGATGCAGGGCTAGTTTTCCCAAAGCAAACAATAGAAAATCCCCCAAATCCCATAGACATCCATTGACAGAATGTTTAAACGGTCCAAGACTTTTCAAACTCCAATTGTCAAAAATTCAAATGTAACCAAACACACACAAGACCTTCAAACTGCTTTATGTAGCTCACTCTATCGCTCTCTCGCCAATCCATTCATCCATCCAGTTCGAATTTACAATATGTTTTAACTTCTTCCATGCAGGCCCTGTATGACGCTGGAGTCAAAAGAAAAGGCACAGATGTGAAAACCTGGATCTCCATCATGTCACAGAGAAGTGTTCCTCACCTCCAGAAAGGTTCTAGAACCTTTTAATCCTTCCTTCTATCTCATTATACAGTATAGTACTGCATACGTAATTAAAGGTGCTGTAAGCGATTTTAGCCATTCTAGAATTTCCACAAGTTGAGCTGTTGGATTAACTGTCACGAGCAGGAAAGGCGCAAAACGATTGACAGGCAGAAAGCATCATTGTCCGTGGCTCGCGGACACATTTTTGTTTGCTGTTTACAGAGTCTAAAGCTGTCACAGAGACTGGTGAGATATCTCATGACACTAATTTCTTTAATATCTAAAAATGGAGTAGTACCATTTTTTTTGCATACCTTTCCGTGAATAAATCACTTACAGCACCTTTAATGTGTCTATTGGTGGAATTAATGTGCCCATTGGTGCTGATCAGCCAGTCAAGCATAAAGCGGGGCAACATGCATATATCACAAAATAAGGTAGGTTTATGTTTGCTTTTGCAGTTTTTGAGCGATACAAGAGTTACAGCCCCTACGACATGCAGGAGAGCATCCGGAAGGAGGTGAAAGGAGATCTAGAGAAGTCCTTCCTGACACTGGGTAAGGGTGCATGAAACATTATGAACTGTCTACATGCAGTGAAATGAAAATGAATATATGAAAGGATACAGTATTATATAATGTTTCTTGATAAGAAACCTATATCATTCTACCGCTCAGTCAATGGTGTAGATTTGGCTTGAACATTGGGGGGGTTGCAGCGTGAAGCATTTTCATGTTTCCATTGATCATGGCATAAATGGGGGGGGGGGGGGGGGGTTGGTTGTTTTGATTATTGGGCGGGGTTACCTCCCCCCCCATCCCCCCTGGAATCTACGCCCTTGTGCTCAGTGCAGTCTTCTTGTTCTTCTGATACTATTCATTAATGTTCTTTAAACTACAGAATGTATTTAAGATATAGGCCATGTCCACACTAAGTTTTCGTTAAAAAGAAGAAAAAAAAAGCACTGATTTGGCTACATTTATGCCTCCCATCCACAGTAGACAGGCGTTTTCCTCAACCGAAAACGAAGACTTTCGAAAAACGCTCCTCATTACCACATGCTCTTGAAAACGATGATGATAGGAAACTGAAAACAGAGGTTCCAAAGCTAACAACCAAATCTAATATCTCTGTTCTCTTTTCCATTAGTTCAATGCTTTGAAAACAAACAGCTCTATTTCGCCAACAGACTGCTAGACGCTATGAAGGTAAAATGTGTTTCTTCCACTAACTTTGCTTTCATGTTGCTTTTTTATTCTTTCATAGGTTTGGAAAAAATAACTAAAAAGTTTGCCTCTTTGTAATCTATCTGCTTATATTGCAGATGGGTTGCGCTAGAGTTACATCAGATGGTGCTGAACGCTTTTAACTGTCTATATTGCGTATTTTCTGTCTTTTAGAGCAAAGGCGCAAAGGAAAAGTTGCTGACCCGAATCATGGTGTCTCGATGTGAGGTGGACCTGAAAAAGATCAGACAAGAGTTCAAGTTCCACCACGGGAAGTCTCTGTACCAGACCATAGCTGTAAGTTTCAGTAACGCACAAATGACCTAATGTTTGTGACTGGCTCGGCCTGTATTCTAACTACCAAGCTTCATTTGGAAGCAGATATTCCATAAAACAAAGGAATTTGTGTCCAAACATTTGGCCGGTTGTTGTGTTTGACCTCTCTGTGCTGTGATTTTCTTTAGGAGCACACAAAGGGAGATTACCAGAGAGCCCTGTTAAGTCTTTGTGGAGGAGACGACTAAACTGGACCATCATGGCTCCCGGCAGTCTCCAGGAAGGATCACGAGAAGGATTTTAACTGTGCAGGGCTAGACATAGACATCTGCTGTGCCTGGCCTTAAATTTAGTCCCTACCCTACTGCAGCTTTAGAGACAGGCAATCAGTAAACATGCACTCGCTTAGACAAGAATTAACCATGTGTTATCCATTACGGACGATTGCCCTTTGTAAGATCTAAATGTGCCATATTTGGTTTCAAACCCGATCTAGTGATAAGATCAGCAGTAAGGTGAACTGTTAATGTCACATTTTAAAGTGCTTGGTTGTTGCAAAATTACATATATTGTACGTTTATGGGCAGAAATGAGTTCCTTTACCCCATTTTCTATGCTAAGGAATAAAAAAGTGACACAATATTATTCTCCATTGGCTGTTTTTTTTATTTATTTTTTTTAAGTTTGTTACAAGGTGTTTTCAAATGAATTGCTACACTCAAACAAAAATATTTTAGCCTATTTTTAAGATTTACCTATTTCAATGTCATAAAAATTCCATCAAATTGTCTAATAATTTTTGAGTGTGTGTGTGGTGTTTTAAAGCTAAATGTCAGTTGATTTTAGGAATATGTGATTGCTTTTACTCTTTTTTACATTTTAGTAAGATTATGCTCATTGTACAGTGGCCACAAAGTATTTGAAATGTATGAATATCATTGCATTAGATACAGTGTCAAAATATCAAACCAAGTGGCATATGTGAGCATATGATCTTTTCTCATAACTAACTTTACTTTTATTAGCCAATTAATTTGCAATTACTTTTAGCAAAATGGTCACAAAGTGCACGTTCCAGTCGAAAGTGATCATCCCTAAGCCCTATATTGCCTTCAAAGACTTCACCATCCACTGTGAGAGCTGTGAAGAACTGAAAACTGTGGGGCTTAAAAAAAAGGTCATTCAGAACTCACTTTTAACGTGATTTTGATTTGAATTTTTTGTTTGAAACAACCTATCATGATTGTTCTCCATTCGAATTGCCCTCCGAAGGCATCATTTATGCCGTTTGGAATGCAGGGAAAGTCATGAAGTCAGTTTCCCTCAAGTTCACATAGGTGTAGTTCATCACATTTACTATGTTCTGTAGTTTGACTACCAGAAAATGTCTGAATTCTTCATTTTGAACAGTATTTCAGTTATTAAGAAGAAAAAAAAATATTTTAGTGAAATGTTAAGCTTGATGAACTGTACTTGTGCTAAATGTCTTTAAAATAAATTCCACTTGGTTTATATTTTGTTATCTAATGCAATGACATTCAAACATTTTTAAGTGTGGCCTAAGTGACCAAATTCTTTTTTGGGAGCTGCAAATTTTACATTGCATTAATTAGTTTGTCCACTAGAGGGCGAAAGAGCCACAGCGTCTGTAAAGCGCCGGAAACCATCTACCGCTTCCTGTGGGATTACTTTGATGTTTGCTACTGCCTTTTAAGCGTTATTTTTCATTAAATAACAAATACTTAATGTTTGATCTCCAGTGAAATTAACATATTTTATCCCTTACTTAATTTCAAAAGAAATGAGAAAGTTGTTACTCACGAATAAGGGAGCATTTCCCCTAATGTTTTGATAGTCCTCTTGTGATGAAATTAAATACGCTTTACATAGCTCAACATCTTACACATCATGGCTTGGACCATACAAGTCAAAATGTCACATTGTCATATTGAGGAGCGGCCCTGTTGCACATCATAACATAAATGCATTCATTAGAAACCACTTTCCCTGACTGTATACTTGAGGGAATCGCACATTGTATTTTAACTCCCAATCATTTCCATGATAATCACCCACAACATATTGGCAGGCCTCAGCCAGTCCATTCATTTCACTACATAAGTGGTCAATGACTCAATGTCACAGATGTGAACTCCCGCTCAAAGTGCTTCATGGGAGCAATAAAAAAAATTCACGCTGCTTTCTTCTCATTCTTCAGCGAGGCGGCTTTATTTAGATGTTTTAATCATTAGTGTGTTTTTCTGTGTTTGTTTGGTGCTAATTTTTTTAATTAAAAATGTTAATTTAACCTCCAGCTAACACGATTAGCATACCAGAGGTTTCTCCACTAGATGTTTCTCCTGTTTAGTTTGTGGTCTCTGAGGGTGAGCGATCCGCCGAAGAGTTGACAATGCATTTCTAATGGCCCCAACAGGCCTAATTCCTTCTTTCAGAGATAGAGAAACCTAATGAGAAAGGAACTTTTAGAAGTAGGGTAGAATAGAAATGAAAAATGTCCTTTTTCATGATAAATAGAATGCTCACCTCTTAACAAAGTCAGAGCTTTCTATCTAGGCAGTCATGAGACAGTTTACAAATGGATACGATTTCCTATAATGACAAAGCAAAGTACTTCATGCAATTTCAGGTGTTTTATGAAGGGATAAAGGTGTTTAAAAAAATAAATGAAATAGTTTTGTCATGATTATTAAAAAATATAGTTCAAAGCTACAGAATCATGAACAAAAAGTGAAATAAATTTTAGACTGAAAAAGGGTAAAGAACTTTAGTTTTATGACCTTTGCCAAATTGCAATTATAGTAATAGCAAAAATCTGTTTCAACTAAATAGATTTACTTTTTTGTTAAAGTAGATGAACTTGCAATTGTTGCTGACAACATTTCTCCCAAATTCCAAATAAAAATATAGTCATTTAGAGCATTTATTTGCAGAAAATGACAACTGGTCAAAATAAAAAAAAAGATGCAGTGTTTTCAGACCTCGAATAATGCAAAGAAAACAAGTACATATTCATTTTTAAACAACACAATACTAATGTTTTAACTTAGGAAGAGTTCAGAAATCAATATTTGGTGGAATAACACTGATTTTCAATCAATTGTTTGATGGCTTGTGGTCATCCATCTTCCTCTTGTTCACATTCCAAAAGTTTTTCAATGGGGTTCAGGTCTGGAGATTGGGCTGGCTGACAGGCTCTTGATCCAGTGGTCCTCCATCCACACATTGATTGACCTGGCTGTGTGGCATGGAGCATTGTCCTGTTGGACAAACCAATCCTCAGAGTTCAATCAATCTCCGGATCAATCTCCAGACCTGAACCCCATTGAAAAACTTTTGGAATGTGATCAAGAGGAAGATGGATGGCCATAAGCCATCAAACAAAGCCGCGCTGCTTGAATTTTTGCGCCAGGAGTGGCATAAAGTCACCTAACAGCAATGTGAAAGACTGGTAGAGAGCATGCCAAGACGCATGAAAACTGTGATTGAAAATCAGCTCTAAATGCTCTAAATGACAATATTTTTATTTGGAATTTGGGAGAAATGTTGTCAGTAGTTTATAGAATAAAACAAAAATGTTCATTTTACTCAAACACATACCTATAAATAGTAAATCCAGAGAAACTGAACATTTTTCCAGAGCTGTATATATAATCTGTACAGAACATATATATATATATATATATATATCAAATCTATGCTTTAAAGATAAAGATAGCAATAAAATAAAGATAGAATATAATATATAGAAAAAAAATGAATGCAATTATATTTGTTGCAATGAGAGAAAAAAAGTATCAAAAATGTCTGTAATTTCAGTATCATCACCACTGCAGTTACAGTGAAATACTACTTGAAAGACACAGACTTTTGAACACAATTGTCAGGGACCTACATTCAGATCCATTGTACTTTTGTTTCACCCGAGGATGAAATTCCTCAAAGTTTATAAGCCTTAAAATGTATTATCATTTTGTGATAATATTGATGAGGACATTACCCCTTTGTGCTGTTTTATGTTTATTGGCAATAAAAGATAAAATACAGAGTAAAGGGGGTTAAAACCGTATTTTGCAAAGCATGCCTGAGATTTATGCCCAGCTCCAGTGACAGATTAATTTCTGCATCATAAAGAGGAAAGTACCTCACATATTTTTTCCTTTTTATGTGGATGTACAACATGCTGTTCTTCTCGAAGGCTGCCCCACGGGGAACAGAATCCAGAGGGAACTCTCTCCAGATTGAAATGGCGCAATTTACCCCAGCAAACACCGCCAATCAATCATTCAGATAAGACTCAGAGCCCATGAATGTCAAAAGGAGACCACAGCTACAGCAATATGAAGAAGCCTAACTGCAACATGTCGGTATGGGAAGAGAGAATGATTGACGTTTTCAAATGGCAAGTGGTCAAGTATGTTCAAATATGATTAAATTAAGCTAAGCATTCAGTGAAGAGGATTTCTCTGCAAATTTCAAAGGGGGATATATATATATATATATATATATATATATATATATATATATATATATATATATATATATATATAAATTCTGAATTTTGTACTTGTTTACCTATCCATTAATAAGTTGGAATTTAAATTGACTTGACAAAGTACCACAGGATCTTGAACTGCTTTGACTGGATGATAAATGTACTGAATTGCAAATGAAAGTAATTCAACATTCACACAACAGAGGGATTTTTTTTTTTTTTTTTTTTTATAAGTGGCATTCCTAAAGTCAAACAATATTCACCCTCAACCAAAATGTGCTTAAAAAAAAAAAAAAAACATTAAATCCAGTGGCTTCCTAAAAACACATTCAATTCTATGCTTAGGTTCTCTGAGAGTTAATTTCATTTATTGTTTCAAGAAATACCCCTAATGTTGTGTGTATGATATCATATTGATAACATACTGAAAAATGGCATGCATTAAAAACTACACTTTAAGCAGTTATATGCATGTAATAAATATTTTAATTATACTTCCTTAAATGAATATTTTGGGTTCACTACAAGTTAAGCTCAATCGACAGCATTTGTGGCATAATATTGATACAAATATTTCAACTCATCCCTTCTTTTCTTTACTTACAATGGAAGTGGATGAGTCAAATATTTGGAGGGTTTAAAGGCAGAAATGTGAAGCTTATAATTTTATAATAAGCACTTACAGTAATTCTTCTGTTAAAACTTGTGCATTATTTGAGCTGATTTGAATCGTTGTTTACACTGTCATGGCAACAAAGTTGTAAAATTGGACATAACTTTACACAGAAAAGGTTAGTAAATTATCACACTAAAATCAGGTTAACACGCGTTGGCTATACTTTTGAAACAGTGAGTATTTTAACATTTATTGGCCCCATTCATTTCCATTATAAGTGCCTCACTGTAATGCAGATTTTTTGCTTTTTTTTTTAAGAAAAGGAGGGACAAATCAAAATAACTTTTTTTTTTTATAACATTATGCCACAAATGCTGTCGATTGAGCTTAATTTGTATTCAACCCAAACATTTCTATGAAATCAAATTTGATTTACAATTTTGCATGCTGTTTGATAGTCCTCCCTCAATTCAGGAATTGAATTGTATTTAAAAGCCATGCTCAATTTAGTTCTGAATTGTGCACAACCCTGATAGGTATTTTGATTTAGCAAACGAGCACAAATGTTTAGGCACTGGCAGTTTTGGGTATTTCATTATGGACTAGGCCAGGGAGGTTCTCAGTAATAGTAGGATGTAAGTTCACCAGTGTTGGGGCAGCTACTTTGAAACTGTAGCTTGTCAAGCTGCAAGCTACTCATAAATTAAAGTAGTTCAAAAACAGCCAAGCTACTCTTTTAGAAAAGTAGTCAGTTACACTACAAGCTACTACCAAAAGTAGCTGACTACATTGAAGCTATTTAAAGAAGCAATGTCTTTTTAAATATATAAATTGTGTGTGTGTTTTTTTTTTTTTTTATAATTCATGTCTACAATCAAAGTAGTAATCAGCACAACAATATGAGATCTCAATTAGGGTGACAGCATTAAACTTGATAGATAAAGTGACCCTAAATACTTAGGGGAAAAAATGTTAATAAATTATCTGGGAAACTTAAGGGATTTTTGTTTCCAGAACTACATGTGGCAACATACATGTGAATATTTCTCACATATAGTCACCAAAAACTATTATATTATATGATATTATATGATATTAAAGCAATATCACACGAGCAAGAGTGCTGCAAGGCCCTACATCAGCACGGCTGTGATTCAGCCACAGGTAATCACAGGTGTGCTGATTTAGGGCCATACAGCACAATTGCAAGTATGATATTGCTTTTATACAACAGTTCAATGGACAATTAAATAAAAAAAATGAGGAAAAACTAAAGACTGTCACAAAAAATGCTCTTATGCATGGAACTATTTTCTTACTTCATGGATTAGGATCTGCCGTTGTTAGTTCAAAAGATGTGTACAAGCCTCAGTTACTAAATCGTAAACGTCACTTTAGGACTAAAAACAATGGCTTGGGCTGTTTCTGACAAGTCACTGGAGAAACAAGGATGTGTGTTTGAGAGAGAGAGAGAGAGAGAGAGATAGAGAGATTTAGCGTGTGCGATTACCTGCGTCTGTCACAACTCCAAGCAGAGATGAACAGTAACGCTATAGCCGTTTAACTTTATTCCACAGCTGTAGTGTAGTGTTAGCTTGCTGAAGATAATGGAATTTTGGTATAATATTTTCTCTGTGTAAAAATAGCCGTCCAAGCAGTGGGTCCCCCTGAGTATTTCGTGGTAGTCTTTGCATACTCTCCTCTGCCATGATGAATGTTTACATTTCCCAACAGGATCAGGTAAGCTTATGTGCAATTACTCATTCAGTTGTGTCTCTGCTGTGGTAAGCCTTAATGCTGAAGCTGTTAGTTCAACTGTATTTCCCAGCTGTGATGTAGTAGTTTTAATCCAAGCGATCATGGAGTGAGAGACAATGCCGATGACTTCAAAGAAACCGCTCGCTAATTGACGTACACTGACTCAATGCACATCAAACTTAACTGGCTCATCACACATAACAATGGTCTTTTGTCGCTACCTGCTGGCTAAAATCTTTAATGTCACAGGGATAAATGAAAAGACACATCTAGCTGCTCTTAAATTTGCTGCTCTATTACACTTTAATTTAGAACGGCAAAAATACAAGCGGAGTGATACAAACAGTGAAACATCCGAGTGCTGATGTTCTGAATGTAGGGATCTCGAGACGCGACTTTCAAAGTTTCAATTTCTTTTAACTAACACAGTTTCCTAAATATGCAGCATTTGTGATGCTGAAGCATCAAAAGTGTCCATCTGACACATATGCACACAGACAGAAAATTAAAATAGCACAGACGGAATGCAAGATTGCGTGTTGTTAGAAAAGGACAGATTGGTAGATTGGACAGAACTCAATTGCAAACTGGATTGCTGTCGACTGTAGGCTTGCTCAATAATGTTGGAAAAGACAAACAATATTGACAACATTAAAGGCACTTTTTGTATTCTAATAAATGCTTTACTCATCTGCCACAATAATGCAATATGAATATCTGAATTATTATTTTATTTATTATAGGCCCTATATTTTACATTTTAAATTATCTGAATGATTTTTTTACTGTTTATATTGAATTACCTTACCAATTTGTGGAACTATCTCATGTAATTAATTTATATGACAGCCCTAATTATATAACATTTTATTATATTAGACACATTGGCCCACACTGTCTGTCACCAATAAACAACTAAATAACTGCATTGTCATAACGACAAAAGTATGTTTTTTTTTTCTCGATAAAAATAATGCAAAATAGAGTTTAATGGATGGTAAGAAATATTTATGGCCGATACAAAGACCTTTCTCAGTTCACACACCATTTGCAAGTGTCAAAAAGTTCATTTTTTACCCTGTTTACATGCCAACACTGGTATATATGTGCATGCGTGTGTGAGTCTCCTGCTGGCAGCCTTACTCTTGTGCTCTGGAAGACAGTATCTCCACAGGTTAAGCCAGAAGAGCTTCTCCGCATCCTTAACAACTACCTAAATCTGGCATTCAGAGTGCACCAGTTTGATTAATATTTCCTTTATACTCATTATTTTCTATATCTGAGGTCTCGGCTGTCTTATGGGTTCATTAGTGGCGTAGTCGGCGGAGCATATGGTAAACACAACCCCTGCCTCTGTACTCTAGCCTCTGGGCAGACGGGCTCCACTGAAGGACTGACTTGGTGAGATGTAGCCTGTCTCCAGCAGCCATTCTCTGGATGGGGAGAAGGGGCTGGTTCCTTTGGTGTTGTCATGACAGCTTCCTTTTATGAGGCTAAAACTCAGACAACAGAGGAAGCTCTGCTAAGAGCCATTGTCACCATGGTACAGGCTTTAAAGTGAACAATGACCCCAAAAAACACAATCGCACTCTGTCTCTGTCTAATGTTGTTGGGTCCTTTGAGTTCGATAAAAGCATATGCTAAGGGATTTAATCTAAAGGTCTTTCTCTCTATATAGAAGCCCTGTTCCAAAACTTAGTGAGATACCTACCTAGACAGCATTTTTAGGCATCATGGGCACTCCTGATGCAAAAGCTATTCTAAACGGTAGGCAGGAACATTAAGCAGCCTTCTAAAACCACTGCTACACTAATATGTTTTTGGTTAAAAGACATTATCATTATTGTCCTAACATTATCGTTTTCCTCATAATGCAATACTAGAGAGCGTTTTCAAAAGTCTTCATTTTCGGTGAAATGTTGAATGTTGAAAATAAAATATTTCACTCAGTATCGAAAAGTATCCTTAACATTAACTATTTTTTAGCAC
Organism: Myxocyprinus asiaticus; assembly: GCF_019703515.2. Taxonomy (NCBI): domain Eukaryota; kingdom Metazoa; phylum Chordata; class Actinopteri; order Cypriniformes; family Catostomidae; genus Myxocyprinus; species Myxocyprinus asiaticus. Next base: position 11,447,609 of record NC_059391.1, read on the forward strand.
ACAGTTATTTCTCAATATGTGTGTGCTTTGTATATTTATTAATGTAAGATACACAGATATCATGTTACTAGCTTAGCAACATGCTAACATCACTCTATTGGAATTAATGTCATGTCGAGTCTCTTGTGAGGAGTGAGGACCACTATGACTTTCATATTTTTTACTGTACTGGGGTATCAAACTATAAAACTTTAGCCAGCCAAAAATGGTTGGAAACACTAACATGTCTTGATGTGCTGAACAAAGAAAGGGCAGGTGCTTCAGATTCCTTCAGTGAGTGTGATCAGCAATATGTAATGCTTTAGGCCTGTCTGTTCGAGGGCTGCTACAGGGAGCCCTGTCTTTTTCTCCCCTGTGCGCAGATGCTTAGAGATCTCCCCGTGGCAAAGCCTAGGTTCATCCTCTCTCCTTCTCTATCTCACTCTCTCTCAGCCTGTTTTTAAGCCCCAAGCAGGGATACAGCAGCACTGCTGCATACTGAAGACATGTAGATTTTTTTTTTTGAGCCTTGAAAAACAATAGAAGTCTTATTCTGTGTCCCAAATGACACACTACACACTATGCAGTTTTAAATAATCACTATGCACTCAGCCATGTAGTGTCTGAATTTTCAAAGTGTAGTATCCTCTCAAATGGAACACTAACATTTTGTTTTACTACACAGAAGCATTCTATGTTTTTCCGCTGACAAAAGTGAGGCACTGATGCTGGCTTTGGCGTGTTAGTCAAACTAAGTTCAACACTTATATCTCAAATAATGGACAGATTCACACAGCGTGAGGTGATGGTATTAAACTCATACTTTGTGAGTATTTTGCCATAGTTTCGCTAGTTGCCATATTTGCCATTAATTACAATTGTTTTGTAAGAATAGTATCATGCCCAGGTAACCCTGCAAATTTCGCTATGTATGGCAAGCCGCAGCTGTTGAGGTTTTTTTGGTTAAAGATGTATATCACTTGGGTATTCATAGTACACTTCTTTTTGTAGTATTTTTTCAGTGTTAACATACTCCTCGCATGATTTACAATACAAAATGGCATAGAACAAAGTAAACAAAAGGAATTAGAATAGTCCAAACGTATTTCCGGATCCTTTCAACAAAGTCTCTTTTTCAAGGTAAGTCAGTCCACTTGGCGGCCGTCTTTGGAACACTCTTGGGCAATTTGGCCAGCTATTTTTCTATGTAAACAAGCATCATGAAAGTTCAGCTCCTGTCTACTTGAATGAGGAAAGAACGAAATCTCCAAAACGGTTAGTCAAGATTATGATGAAAGATCATATTTCAAATAAGCAGTAAAATCTGACAACACTTGGTGGCAGGGTGAGCAAGAGACGGACACAGTGGGTGTGGCATCAGGCCTTGGAGAGGCATTTATTTAAAATATCCAAAACAAAGGGGAATCTGGGGCCTTCATGGTGGAAAGGGCTATGTGAAGCAAGAGTAGTGAAGACAGGGGAAGGTCCAGGTGATAGTTAGTGGGATCCCGGCGGCCACGACATGCTCCCCTCCTTGGTCCGAGGCACGTGGGGCAGCGGCTTCACTCGAGCGGCCCGGCTTCCATGGGCCTCGGCACTTGAGGGGAATAGCGACACTTACTCATGCCGGGGTTCCGAAGTGCGGGTCCAGCGACACATCTAACTCCTGCCAGACTCTCCCCGCTCCGTTCATGGACTTGCGAAGACACCAGCAGGTACAGACCGATCTCTCGAGAAGAGGTTCACTTGGTATTTAAAGACAGCAGTGATGAGGCTCTTCATTGGGTTCAGGTGAGCCCCATCACGTGCCACCAAATGGGCAAAAGTCACCGCAGGTGACAACGTACAATGGGAGGGGTATGTCACAACTATCAGTCACATGTCCGTCACAACTTGTATAATAAATTGTGCATCTTTAACTCAGATTATGCTAAAAAACGCAATTTTACCATCTTGTATAGCTAATGCGCATGCATGTTCTCAAGTTGATTGACAGGTGATTTCTGTATCTAAAAGGTGATTGGCTATTTTACCTGTAAGGCGGGGACTTCCTTTCTACATCCGTTGACAGTTGGCTGCCATTGGACATTCAAATTTCTCCCATTCATTTTAATAGAAGTGGCCTGTCTCTGCTAAATAGTCTCTGTTTTGACAAGCAGGAAATGTTCATGTAACAATGATGTCACGTGACATCACCAACGAACAGTCCTTGAAATGGTCTATAAAAAAAAATAAAATCAAAAAACCCTGTACAGCCTGCCTTTGTTAAACATGAAAAAGCCATCAATAACACTAGACAAGACATTTAACAGCATTAAACATATTTAAATGATATAGGTTAACTTTTGGCCCTAAAATACTAAAACTAAAATGAAATTAAAAGCTAAATAAAAAAAATAAAAAAAAGTGAAGTCACAGAGTGAAAACTAATAAAATCAAAACTAAATTGAAAGGAAAAAAATTAAATTAAATTAAATAGAAACTAAATGTAAAATTCCGAATGTTAAAAATCCTGGTGTAGTTGTGAATAAATTATCTTACAGCTAATAAACTTTATATGTATATATAATACTATACTGTATATATATATGTTAGATTTTGCACTGGCACTTCAGTTTCGCACCAACACTGTCACTTCTTGTGCGCTGTGTCTTTAAACAACCAGTGTGTGACTTGTTTTTTTCATCTTTGTCAGCTGTATAAGATTTTACAATCAACATTCAAGCATGTCATAGGCCTATATTCTTTCCTGCATAATTTTTTTCATGTAAGTATTTGCCTCTGTGCCTAAAAATATCTAAGTAAATAAACCTTTTTGTTTTATACTGTGTACACTGCTGAATCCAACATAAATTTTTTTTGTTAAAAAAAAAATTTTGTTCAGATTATCACAGTTCCCCTGAATACTTCATGTAATGATTTGAACCCCAATGTTATGCTTGGGAGAAGTTGCCAGATTGTTTAGCTACAGTGTAAAAAAATTATTAGCTGTTACACAAATCATTGGCTTCTTTTCCATTTCCTCTGTACTGGTTAAGCGACAGTCTGTGTCAGTGTGTGGGAAGGTGGCGCAAAGCCAACGGCGCTAATCATGATTGCTTGTGAAGTGGCTCTAATCATCTGTTCAGCTGCCGCAACTCTCCGGCTTGTTTGTACAAGCCAGTGACTCCGTGCTTGGTGTGTACAGACAAAATATTAGTAATTGTAACTTCCTGAGAACTGGTTAAGGCAAACATTACGGGAGGTTGCATATTAATTCCGGCTTCTTCATTATAAAACTCATGGGGCCTTCTCTTCCTAAGTGATTTAGGGTTAATGAGGGGAGACTGAAAATCTGCAGTTGCTGCTTGAAACAGCATTTAAGATAGCCACATGTTTTTTTTTTTTTGAATATATGTAATATTACAACTGTGTAATTTTTTTTAATACTATTCGGATAAGCCAGATACTCAGATATGTTGATTTCCCCAAAAAGTGTAAACACTATGGTTTCTGACGCTACTAAAACATTACTCTGTTGTTAGTTTGAGCATCCTGACCAGCCCAACTTAGCAAACATGGGTCAACCAATGGCATTTTTGAGTTTTGGGTGGAACTATCTGTTTGGCTGCCCAATCGAAGACAGAGGGTGTTTGGGGAACCTGTTTGAAAACAGTCTCTGTTTTTGATGATTCCATTTCCATGCTAGAGTGGCACAAAAATCACACACTTAACCTTTAAGAATACTGCAATTAATTTTTTTACAAATAGCATAAATTAACCAACTAATATGGATAAAAAAAGAACGTCCATTATTCTTCGTAATATATATTTAACCAAATACCACAGGTCAATTATATAACCTACTTCATCCTATAAATGTAAAAAATTGTGCTTTGAATAACATTTTTGTTACGCTAAATGGTTCTCCGAATGTTTATTTTAAACAAAATCATTAAAAGAAATCAATAAAAAAAAGTTAAAGGACAAAGCCCTGCATATAATAACCAAAACACAATGACATTTGTGAAGAACACGACCTCCCACTTTCAGTTGTGAAAGTCCCCTTGTGTTTCTGCATGTGTGAATTTTACCATCTGCCACTGAACCCCTAACCTGTGAATGCAGCCGGATTGGGCCAAAGTGCTTTAATACACGATTGTCACGCTACCTTAATCCCGTCTCCTGAAGATAGGCCCATCGCCAGTGTCCTTGTGAGGCCATGCGCTAGACTGCCTCAGTCATTCCCACACTAATACACACACACACTAACCCACACATACAGCATTAACGTCATGCAAAAAAAAAATGGAAATCGTGCCCACGTCCACTCAAGCATGAACCAAATGTCAGCCGCAAGCCTGTAAAAGAGAAGAGCAAGCGTATTAATTAGTCCACTGAAAAAGCATTTTTACCTGTACAACATACAAACAAAATCTCCTTGACATCCTTACCAGAAGCTTTGTGACACATAATTTCAAAATAATTTTTAAAAAGTTTACAAATGTATTTAAGACGTACTGTATGTTATTGGTGTAACATACTACAAAATCTTCAAAGATGCTGGGAATGATCTGCAATGACACTTGAACAAGGTCAAAAATTTCAACATGATCTCGTGGGAAATCGGCATATTGGTTTTGTATTTTTAGGCCTCAAAATTTGGCTCACATATGCAGAATTTCTGGCAAGTGCCACCATGCGGCAAATGTTCATGCCTCGAAAATAAGCTTTGCAGTGTCTTTGACATCACATACTTTTGATGTCTGGCTAGTGAGCTATTGCATGTGCAAAGAAATAAGGCTGTGAAATAACGCAGTTTTGGTCTCAGTAGTGTTAGGTTTTGGGTTAGATTTAGGGTTAGGAGTATATTAATGTAATTATAACTAACATGTTTCTTTCAGATAAAGTTTGCTAATATCTTGCACTTGTGCAGTGTGTCATGCATAGGTGCACTTGTTTAACTGTAGTTCAAACTTCAGCCACTGGGGGCAGTTTGGAAATTCAAAAAGCAGATTTTAGCTGACTGATTTTAGCAGACAAAAAATTCGACCACCTGTCACCGAATTCCCATGATATCAGTCTGGAAATTAAACAGGGCTAGAGACAAAACTATCAGCAAAAGTGACAAAAATGGCTCCAATGTTTAAAATGTGCAAACAAAAAGTGCCCTGTAGTGCATTTATATTTTTTGTTTAAATTTGTATCTAAAATTTGATATATTGTCTAACATTCTTTTCTAAGCCTATCTGGTTATGAGATTAGTATAGGTTTAGTGCCTCTGCAGACACCGTAGTGACCCATAGCTGTCGAATATCTGTATTTTTCTATGTCAAGACGGAAGTGTTATTAAATGTGTAGCTAAAATGTAATTTAGTGTTATTTAATGAAAACAACAACTCTTAAATCTATTCTGAAAACACTGAATGTGAAGAGTACACTCCCAATAACTCAAACTATAATCTACTATGATGGTAGACAGTAGAGAGATATATATTCTAACATAAGGATCCACCAATTATTTAATATGTATTCTAGCATTGTGTTTGTTGTTTTATGATATCTTGTACTTTATTTACAGCTACTTTTGCTGTAATTTGTTGTTTTATATATTATGGCCATAATTGTTCAGTTTGAGGATTTATTTAAAATAAATAAATTCTATTATACTTTCTATGTTATATTATATATTTATTATTCAATATTTGAAATAATCAGTATTTCAGTTGAGGTTTTTGACATAAATTGATGACTTTTTTTGTGCTTTAATGTACACTGAAAAAAGTGGTAACCTGCAGTTGTTATGTCAAGGATCTATTTCTACTTAATCTAGCCAAATTAGTCAGGTAAATTTAATCAGATCAAATAACACTTTTGACTTAAAATAATTCATTTAGAAGTTACCACATGAAGCACATTCTTAGGTTAACTGACAAAACATTTATTACAGTGTAGTTACAAAAAGAAGTACACTGTAAATTTGTACTACATAAAAATCAATGAAAATGTAAAATCTGACTCTTTTAAATGTACTATTTCTACAAATAAATGTAAAACTGGCCCTGCAAAATCAGTTTATTTGCCCAATACAAAAAAAAAAAAAAACAACAAAAAAAAAAAAAAACTGCTGTTTCTTCTTCTCATGCAGTAAGTCAGAAGGGCAAGGTGTCAAATTTTGAATCCAATAAAATCTAATTTCTGGCATGGTGATTGCAAAGTTTGAAAAGTATCTGTTAATTCATTTCTGCCTGTTCTATCATAAGACTTTGAAAAGAACAAGGGCGGGAGGAATCCATGGCTGACAACACGTTTCCCCTGTGACACTTAACCTATGGAGCTTTTTGATTCTCTCTGATCATTCAGTGTTTGGTACATGTTAATTAACCCTAGGGCAGAGTAGAGAGTTGCTGCTTTGAAGAAGGAAATATCAGAGAGACATCAAGAGGTGAAATAAAACAGGCAGAGATGAAAAATATACATCTGTATCACTTGCAGTTGTTTTTCAGACATATTCGGCTCACTGCAGTCTTGGCTGGTTTGATTTAGCTAAGGAATATCTTGGAGATATCGGTCTCGGATATACTCTTGTTTATATGAATTCTAATGATATTGAAGACATAATAGGAACATATACCCACCTTGGTCACTCATTATTGGACAGACACATATTGCTTTCAGCAATGCAAATGAGCCCAGATCATGTGATACGGTACCTTCCCTACAGCTATCACACAAAATATAAGAGGGAGATTTGTCTGTCCTTTTTTTTCAATGCTGCTGAAGACATGGTGCCCTTTTCCCCTGCCTGAAAAATACAAAGCAAACTTTCTTATTCAGAAAAGGCGTGTAGAACTCCATTGCCCAAGTCTACAGATATAGAACTAGAAGAAATCTAGAGTGATTATTGTGTTAACTCAATTCCTCCATGTACTCTCCACAAGTTACTGGGGTACTAAGGTAAGCATAACTATTACTATTGCTAAAAAGAGGCACTTCAACAAAAAAATTACTTTTATTTATTTTCGCACAAATCAGGAGTAAAACTGTAGATTATCAGTTCATAAACACTTAATTTTCACCCTGTTCCTCACAATGCTATTTTATATGAATTATCTAAACACTTTTACTATAGTGCATGAGTAGCAAGGCACACGTTTTAACATTTGCATTACATAACCAACTGCATATACAAGCTTGTTTGAGTGCAAATAAATTGTGCAGTAGCTCAACTGAAAAAGCGTTGCACTTGTGATGCAAAGTATCAGGGTACGAGCCCCAAAGAGCACGCAAATCAACACGTGACCAAAAGTGTCACAGAAGCACCACAAAATGACATGGATGTGTCAGAAATTGTGTTTTTATTTCACATTTGCTCTAATGACACTATCAGTTAGGTTTAGGTTTAAAATTTAGGGAAGGGAGTAGAAGTCTGCATGACCCTTAAAATCAGGCCCGAACCCAACCCGTAATTGAGACTGTGTGACCTGACCGGTACCGTCAGATTTTAAGCCAGACCCGAAACTGCTCACTCTCTTTATAATTACTTCTCAAAATAATAAGACGTATGCAAGCATTGTAGGCAACATTCATAACAATATAATAACAGTTAACATACACAGGCAGTAAACATAACACTGAACTTCTTCAGAACATCAAAATTTTGTAACAACCTAGAAGCAGCGCAATGAATGAAACAAAACACAAGTGTCTTGAGCTGCATTTTCTGCTTGTTTTTTAACTTAAAATTAACAATGTGTCTAAAAAATACGGCGATCCTGCGTAAGACATTGTGTAATGGTCAAAGACGTCCATCCAGAAAGTTTTTTTAATTTATTTTTTATTAAGGAAAACCATTTTAAAAAAGCACAGACGTGCAAAACACATTCGGTGTGAACAGCCCCTAATGGAACATGTTCAACATCAGAGAGCTGCCACTTTGGGACGTGGTACAGCGAGCGTGAATTGACGTTTTTAGTTCAAGAGCAATAATATCATCTTAAATATGCGCTATTACAGTTGGAAAGATGCCTGCTTCATGTCTGAATGTCCAAAGAATATAAACAGTGTTGATTTTTTACACTTTTGCTTATGCAGCCACAGTATTGCAACAATACAGTATAAGGGTGCAATCATCATCAAGGGTGCATCAATTTCTCAACTTTTTGACATTTTCAGCCACTCTCAATGCTTGCTCCATGCCACTGTCAATCCCCCTCACGAGCATGGAACTCGGCTCACATTGGAATTAATTGAAAACGCCCGCACAGCTCCATTCACCATGCGACAGTAACTCGTCCATTTGCGAGTTTCTGTGAATGAGAGCATATACGCGAAACAAGTTAGGTAGGCCGATTTATTGTTTCATTGGTTTCATTGGTTGCAACCCCCAACACAAAGCCGGACCCGTCCCGAAACTGATGGGTTTTCAGGTCCAGTTGTTCTCTGGTCGGGTTGCAGACCTCAAGTAGGGAGGTACATTTCGGTGATTTAAAACTTAGTAGAGCATTAACCTTAAAAAAACAAATCTGTTTTTCATCTCACATTTGCTTTTTATGACACTATCGGTTAGGTTTAGGTTTAAGGTTTAGGGTAAGTAGGTACATTTTGTTGATATAAAACTCAATAGAGCATTAACCTTAAAAATCTCATCTGTATGGGGAAAATGTACCTCGCTTTTAACTGCTACTATACGTGTAATGAACCATGCAATATACTTTTGCAAAAACGTTGCCGCAGTCACATAATTTTCATGGCAAGGATTTTCGCATAACGGAAGATAAAATGGGAAAAAGGCCAAGTCATATCTAGGGACCAGAATAACATAGAAGCTTAGGGGTGGTCTCTTTAGACTTGAGCCGGTAAACAACCACCAAGAACACCCTAGCAACTACCTAGAAGAAACTTCAAACTTCACAGCTACATCCTAAAACTAAGAACACATTAGCAATGACTCACAACACCCTAGTGTTGTGGCAGAGAGTTATTATTTCAAGCAGTAACACTATTCACATTTTCTTCAGAAAATGTAAACATCTAATTGTGATCTTTGTTTTAGAGCAGTGCTCCATCAAAAATGCTCCACAGAATGCAGGGGAAGGTGGGGGTGGGGAGCACTTATGGGCCACTGAGACCTCAATACGTGGCATCACCTGCAGGTAAAGTCTGGAGGTAGGACTGATCAAAGTGCTGCCAAGGGATACACACACTGATCCTGAACCAGCACATTTTCAAATGGCTACCAGCTCTTTGCTCTCTGGAGAACCCGGAGGAAAAGAAAAAACAGGTTTAAACACACGTTTTCCTTCTGCTCTTTTGAAAAAGCTGTCAGGAGGAGACAGCAAAATTTGTCTTCTACATAAACAGTTTGAGAGATGTGTAGTGAAAAAATCTTATGGCTGTTCCCTAACTTCACATATCAAATGATTTTATGATTCACGAAATTATCAGTTGTTTCAGCTTTTGTCACCAAAATAAAGGCCTGAAGGGTTAGTTCATCGAAAAATGAAATGTGGGACATTATTTACTCATCCTAATGCCATTCAAAAGTCATAAGATAGCTCTGTGTGTGGAATAGACTAAAATGTAATAAAAATGCTATTAACGGAAAAACTTATATGAGGACATATGAGGACATGTTGGACATGTTCAGCGTCAGTTATACCAAACGCAATTGGTTCTAGCGTGACTCGTTACCAACAGCGATGTGCAACATTTGCATATACAGAAGTGTGAATTAGATTTAATTTGCATATATTGATTTGCATAAGATTTTCAGTGAATAATGACTTAAATTAGGTATATTCCCCAGACAATATTATTGCACTGCTTCAGAAGACTTGGAACAAGCACACAAGTTGCATGGGCTACTTTTATGGTGCATTTTTGTCCTTTTAGGAGTTTAAGAGTACGTGGTCACTATATAGTTTCGCTGGGTTTAAAATAAGAATCATACTTTATACTGTTCAAGGAACATGTTCCGTAGAAAAAAGAAAGTCATACGAGTTTGGAACAACATGAGGACGAGTTAATAATGACAGAAATTTCATTTTGGGTAAACTATTCCTTTTAATCATAAAGTGATAAATAAGCTCATTTCTTTACTTATGATTGTACCTTTCTTCATAATTAATCAAGATACAGGAAGGAAAAAAACAGAAGCATCACCAGTTTTGTTTTCCTGTCCCCAAGCGGTATGCACAGCTAAACTATTTTATCTGTCAGCACTGCAAATACAAACTACAACAGGGAATTTAAAAGGCATGTTAATTAACACTTTTTGAAAATAATAACATGCAATATGATATGCCCACGCAAATAGAGGACAAAAAAATGTGTGCACAGACACACACTTGTCTCTAATAAGAGTCTCGCCTTAACTTTGCTTTGCTACTGTAGTTAATGCATCATCATTAGAGGTCTTTCTATAACCAACTTTATAGATGTATTCTACAGTATACATACTGTATGTATCTATATCTGTATTTGTGTGGGTTACAGTTCACACCTGCAGTGATCAGTTTAGTGACTTGCTTATTAAATAGTAATAAAAGCTCTGCATGAAATCAATAATTCATTTGTAATTGCTGGAATATGAAATCATTGACTTATTATCAGTGCTCAAGTACAAGTGAATCTCAAATCATTCTCTCTCATCTTGATTTTTTGTTACAATGCTAATGACACCACAGATCAAGACATAGGCATTGTAAAAATTTCATCTTGCTCTACCTACTGTGATCCCCACATGTTTAATCATGGCCTATACTAGAGTCTTGTATTTTTTTTTGGGGGGGGGGGGGGGGGGGGTATGCTAACTTTCCCACCCTAATGCAGTTTTTGATGTGTTGCTGGGCAAAACTGATAGCGAGAGAGAGAGAGAGAGAGAGAGAGAGAGAGAGAGAGAGAGAGAGAGAAAGAGAGAAAGCAAACCAGGTACCTGGAGCCTGAGGGTGCAGGTGAGATAAAAAGGCCAAACATGCTAATAATGTTAGACCGCTTCCTTAAGAAGAACCTTCATTATACAAATGCTTTAAGAGGACTGGAGCTCCGTGGGCATGTACAGGACACAGGAAAATCAAGAAGAAAGGCTTAAATATTCAGGCCTCAAAACTTTGGGTGCTAATAATGACAACGTGACTGTCCTCTTTCATTTTTTTTATTGTCTTTTTTTATTCTTTTTTATATCTGCTATCATGAATAAGTATAAATAATTCATTCTTGTGCCATAGAAGTTGAGCGTTATGATTAATTTGTTCCAGGGGTGTCTACATGTATGAGGAAAGGGGGTGACCGTCCTGATTTTTATGCAAAGATGTTTGTCAACAGTTGACGAATCATTTAAGATAGGTGCAACAATTTAAGATAGTCAAGCAAAATCTCAACTTTAAAATATAAAGTAAAATGCCATGCCATTGATTGATTTGGCTTTTAGGAAAAGTTTGTAATGCAACTGTACATTTTTAGCCATGCAAATATAAAAACAAGAAAAGTAAAAAAAAAAAAAACTTGGGTTCTGTAGATAGTTCAGGAATATGACCTAAACGTATCCATCAACCTCTGTCTGTTTATTTTGTTAATTGTATGATATTATTGGGATATTAAAGTATTGTGTATTAAACATGGTAGCTCGAAGAGCTCTGCAACAAGTCAGCATAAAATAATTCAAAGTGTTCAAAAAGGTTGAGAAAGCAATATCACTGATACACCGATATGTCTCAACTGAAATACTGAGCTTCTAGTTGGAACCTCTTTGGCTGGTGCTCAAGTGTACAGATGCTTATTAATTCCACTGCTGAAATGTGTATTTCTGCCAAGGCCTTGAGTCCATTAAACTATAAAAATAAATATATGCTTACATTACATTTCAAAGCACTCTGCAAAGCCCTTTCTGGCATATGGAGAACTTAACTCTAGGATAGGAAGCAGATCATTAAAAGCAAGATTAAAACAGGACCTGAAAGCATAAGGATGTGATCACCGTTGGCTACTCAGCAGCTCTTCAAAAAAAATGTCTAAGTGTATCCATCCTCAGACCTCTGTACTCCTTTGCTATTTGATTTCTGCTTCTGGCTCAACACTGGGCTTCTTGCTGTGGAGTTTTGAATAATCAATCAAAAAGGGCTCCGCGACACCACCGTGTGCTTTTAAGCATGAGCAAAGAAGGGAATGTATTGGAGAGATGTTGTAGTGTGATGTTTTGGTACGACGTTCCACCATCTGTCCCTCCTTTAGTCTTCTCCTGTCTTTGTAAAAACTCATCCTCTGAAGTCCTCCATGGCATCAAACTGCCATGTTTTGGGGCCAATTATACATGAAAATGCAAATACTTCAGGGAGCTGCCCAAAACCGATGTGAAGTATGTAGTGGTAATTACCTTATTTCAAGTCTTTGTAGAGTTAGCATCCCTTCAAGTGTGGAGGCTTCTGACAGGTCTGACCAAAGATAGTCCATGAACACATTTCTGATGGTCTCTCATGGATAATGGAACAAAGTGTTCATTTTAATAATGAACAAAATGACTGCAAGATGACGGGCGTCACTATGAGGATCACTCATGCTTGGCCCCTCCCTACTGCACCATCCTGTAGGACGATGCATATGCAAAACACAAGCAAGCCTTTTGGTCTTCAAACCTTTCGTCTGTGTGTCTTGGAGGCATAATGGACTATTATGTGTCTACAAAACTAAGGCTGCTTCAAAGAAGCTCAGGCTAATCTTAGGCTCTGGTTTGACCATTGTCTTGGCCTCACTTTCAACTGTCTCTTTCTTTTTGAAACATATTTTAATGAGATGCCAACCTACCTCTAATCACTGTCAAAGATATCCAGACATCAGAAATTTGATGTTGCAAACATAAATCTATCATGAATAATTCAGATTTTTCCACACACCAAAATAAATAAATCAATGTATACTTTTTAGAGGCCTTGTAAGCCGTTGAATTCTTTCACCTATTGTTAACGCTGTTTACTTCTACTATTTATATGAAGTCACAGCGACTTTTAATTTAAAAACAAACTTCAGATATTTTTTTACTTCCAAACAAGACCTATAGGGTATGTTGTTTAACAACATACGTATAGAAAAGCGTATGGAAGAATCTAGTAATTATTGGGATCTGACAATAACTATGAGTAATCAGTTCACAGTGTTGTTGATCCTTCATTACTTTGAGAGTAAATGTTGGGTTGACTTCAAATGAAATCTGAAGTTTTCCTTTTTTTCTCAAGTGTTTTGTACTGACTGTATTTACAGCCTTTTTGAAGTGTGCAGACGTGTAGCGAAAAGATCTGCCTTTTCATCAGGGATGGTTTCTTCATTCTCCACAGACATTCAGGCCGAATAAATCTGTACACTTTCGAATTGAAAACGTCTGATTTGAAAAGTTTCACTTTTAAATTATGTAAAAAGCCTCTTGCCACATGCCAGTTGGGAGTACCTGCTACATGCTCCTTAGTTCCTGTATCTCCTTTTCCCATTAATGAGATGTCTCAGGATATGGTTGGTTGGCCTAGAATGCCTTTAGTGGAGTTCTGCGGGGAAGTTTTAAGTTCTATCCAAGATTCAATCCCTGGTGCCAATCAAGTCTTGCATACTCTCAGAGACAAAGCAAAGTCCTGCAGTCACAAGTCCCTTGTCAAAAAGACTGGTTAATAGCTTTTATCAATGTTGACCACCTTGGCTTGTGTATTTCTTCAAACAGAACCACCTCTGGGAGGTAAGTCTTCTCCCATTTCTTTGTTGACAGGGGTCAACGGTGTGCCACCATTGTATCCTGAGAATAAACGGAAAGTAAAGTTCTCTAAAGGAGTGTTTTATCACAGTATTAATCCTGAACCTCGAGAGATGGGAACCTTTCTTGATAAACCTGTTAGTGAAGAGAAGGTTTCCAAAAGAGAGAAGAAATGTCACTTTGAATACTGCAGTAATGCAGTGGTTGCTGGGTGGTTACTTACAAGCCCAAGTCGAAAGAGCCCAGCCCCCAGTGTGATATATCTCATATTCTAGTTCCTAGATAAATTATGCCTTCAATATAAGTCTCTGTGATTTTTTTTTCACCCATTTTATCATCCGCCAGACATAAATCATATATCAGATTGCTTAGAAAAATAACAGTACACCACTCCTTAACAAGCTGCTTGATTCAAGGCATCATTCATGTATGTAGCAGGGGCGAATTACAATGCCGTTTAATGCTTAGGGTTAGGCTTGTTAAAACCCCTAAGTATGAGTACATTTATGTCTACCTACCAAGTTAAGAAAGTCTGTGTTAAAATCAGACTGATCACACTGTGAATTCCGCAACAGGAGGACGAAAGTTCTGCTGCTGAAATCGCTCTATGCTTACCAAAATCTGAACCACTGCCCCCAGTGGCCAAAGTTGGAAGTGTGGTTGAAATATCCACCAAGTGGTGCCACAAGCAAGTTGTATTTTTAGTTGTAAATTATGTAATAGTGTCAACAGGAATGCATATTAATTCAGCCCTAACCCCTAACACAAAATCCAACTCTAAACCTAACCAATGGTGGAGTACAAAATTATTTTAAAGCAAAAAATGGAACCTATGAATGATGATCGCCATTGTTAATTGTGAAAACGATTACTTCCTGGTTTCTATGGAACCAGATCATGTGTCTCTTAGATTGCTGATATCAGTAGCGCCACAGCAAAAGGTGGAGGTAATTGAATTGATTGAAAAATGTTTGATGGGGATGCCCCTAATTTATTTGGCCAGCCTAATCTCACAGTGAAATCGGAAAGAGTAGGCCAACTTTTCTTTAGCAAAAATCGGTATACATTGACAAAATTTAAAACACTGCCCAGAGTGGGCAAAGTGGTAAGTGTTGTAGGGTGGATAGGCACGTGTAAGTGCCATTTATGTCCAGGAGAGGTTGCCAAAAGCTAGTTGTGAAGCAAGTTCTTTTCAGCTCAACAGGCTGTAATACAGTGAAGAGGAATGCATATGTTATGGACTCTACCACCTAACCCAAATCCAAACCTAAACCTAACCATCAGTGGAGTAACAATGTAATGTTAGAGGTGAAAAGCAACCTCCAAATCATACATGTCACTGATTATGCAAACATGATTACTTCCTGGTTTCAAGCCAGTATCCAATCCTGGGTCTCCCACACTGCTGACAGGACGAGCATCCAGTCACGCCACAGGTGAAGGTAAACACGCTGGAGCTGATGCAAACATGTCGATGCTTGTCAGTGAGTCGGCATACTGTCGCCAATCTTAGTGTACCAGAACTATCAGAAATAGCATCCCGACTTATTGTGTGATCATGTTGATTGTGCAAACTGGGGTCGATTTCAGAGTATATGATCAATATGAAGCAGTAGGCCAATTTTCAGTGTGATTATGTTGATTAAAATACAGCCCATAATTTGTATATTCTGAATAACTGAGAAGTGGTAGCCCAATTTTTGAATGGGTCACAGACTGTTCATTCTCTCATGGAGATTCATTCATTTAGTATCATTACAACATGCAAGCAGCCAGTTAAAAAATACTGTATCTTTGACTCCTTTTCTCTCTGCCTAGTTTGTTTCGCCCCCATAGCGCCCTTTGCAACGATACACTGCAACTGTATTCTGCACTGACGAGGCCTCCTGGTATCACCATTCGCCGTAGTAATGGATAGCCATTTATAATTCATAGGGTGGCACGTCCCCAAGTTAATTTTGCCCTGGGCTCTGTTTATTTCTGCTTTGTACTTTGTTTAAAGTCAGTTGTTGACAACTCTTGAGCATGTCAAACTATCACCGCTAATAATTGCTTAAGGAGATGGAACTTTTGCAAATGTTGGTTCCAGCACAAAAATACATTCTACTCACCCTATCTAGAACTCCCTCTGATGAATTTTTGATTCCTCTCCCTCTTATTCTTAACAAAGATTCTTCTGTAATTCAAAGCAATAGCTCTGAGTGAAAGAATAAAAAAGAATAATGTAGCATTATCCTCAGAACATGGCTCCTTTTAATGTGCAGTAGGAAATTTGTCAAGCGTGGCTTTTTATCCGCCGACTTTATTCTCTCTCTCTCTCTCTTTCCCTATCCTTTTTGTTATTGACCAAAGAGACTAGGCTACGCTAGCAAAGGCAGGTGGATCTAATATGCAGCTTGCCGTTTGTGTATGAAAGCAGCCTACGGCAGTACCTATTTCTGTGGGTCAATGGCACTTCTTTTCTGATCGCGACAGTCACTCGACACACCCGGTAGCTTGATTAGTGCCAATTAGACAGCCTGTCACTTTCCCCCAGTACGCGGGACCAGGGACCCACCCAGTCCTCAGTGCTTCCCATCTGAATCGGACGTGTGTTGCTGTGATTGCTGTAGGCTTGGGGGATTATTTTGAATGCTCGGAGAAAACAAAAGAACCAAGGGAAGAAGACGCGCAAAGACTTGACAATCTGATCTCTCGCATACTTCCGAGACGGCTGTGAAAAGAGCATATCATTTCTTTCCCTGAATGTCTCCTAAGGGTTCACCCTTCTTCCCACAAACAGTGCCTTCCCACGTAACCTTGTCTCCCTTAGCGCTCAGAAAGTATACTGAGAACTGCTTCTCATGCTGTCATTTGCCAAAACTATAATTGTTTAGGAAGGCTGAGTTCATGATAGGTATGAATAATTGATTGCATGTTCCAATTCATAATTATTAAATCACTTTTTAATAGTTATTAAGTTGTTGACATTATGAATGGGGCAAAATAGGCCACCTTGAAAAGAGACAGTGACAAAGTGTTGTCAACACATGTTTACTCAATAAGGAAGGAGTTTGTTTAGCTCTTTTTGTCTTGTTTTATTTTCAAATCTACTCATCTTAGTTCCTTTATATACCTGTGTTGACTTTAAAATGAAGTTTTCCAGAATTGGGTGTTTTTATTCCGTTCGATGTGCTCAGAATAGCAGACTCAAAAGCACTGTGTTTTCTGTGAGCCGCTGAGGTTAGCTTTAATGTTTCTATCTGCAGGGGAGCAAACAGTAGTGCAAGAGTAGAAACAGTCACAGAGACTTTATATTTAATTCCATTAAATATTCATGAGTATTTCATTTTGTGTGATATGTCAAAGGGTGTTTGTCTATTAGTATGAGGCAAACATTTGAAACAACAAAAAGTTTCTGAATTTTAAGTGAATGTGCAGTACAAAATAGTATGTGATGCTTGAAAAAGTGTCTTTTTGTCAGAGAAAACTGACCTATACAGCAGACTCTGTACAGATGTATCAATTCACTATAATTAGTCAAGGACATTTATAGCATGAAATTCAATATTTTATGGTTATATTTGATTTTAAATAGTAAAGGCAACCATATAAACATTAAATACCTGGTATCTATCCACTGCGTGTATTTTGCTGCATTTAAAATGGATACATTTTATCTTGAGGGGAATCATTCAGCCCTTTCAAGGAGAGAAAGGCTCCCCCCGTGCACCCCTGTATCAACTGCCTTGGGGAACACGTCACGCGGACAGAATGGCGGGTTTTTGCGCTTATAATTGCCACCTCCACCAAACAACACCATCGCGTATGGTGATTTAAAAAAAACTCACTGAACCCAACTCATACCTTGGAGGCAAAACAACACGCTCCTTAGGGATGGCAATCGTCATGCCCTTCTTCATGCGATTTGTGATTTAGGGTGGTAGTAAAGTGAAAACAGCTAGGACATAGCCTACCTTATCTTATTAAAATACTTCTGTGATATCATAAGTAATCATTTATACATCCCGATATTTATGTGAATATTAGTAAATATAAAACAACACATCCATATGTAATTTAAATACAGGTCAAAGCATCTTGCTAGAGAAGATCTTTAGGTTCTTAAAATATCCAATATCCCATAATCTAGGCCTTTAATATTCAGGGCCATCATGCAGAGGATGGGTGGGGACAACTGGGAGTGTTGTTCCGGGCCCTGTGATGAGGAGGACCCACTTAGATTTTTTAGGGACAAATAACTTTTTTAAAGTATAAATATTCCACATAGTCCCTCAAATATGAGATCATTAAAAAAACTACATGTATAATAGTAATCATCCTAGAATTGCTCAGATCACTAATTTAGTCTGTTACTTATTTATTTATTTTTTATTTACTGTCAATTTATTTTATTAATTTATTTAGTTTAATTAAAGATTAGAAGTTTTGATATAATGTCCATCCTGCTGTATAAAATTATGGCCTCCAGAATAACTAGAGGAAGCACAAACACAAACAACATCCCATTAGCCTGTGAATTACTGGCTATGTTAATGTAATTAAAACACGTCACACTTTTTCCAATTAATATGTCATACTGCGCGTGCTACCGACTGCAGCATTAGCGGTTTAATATCGGAGCTCTATACAATCACAGTCATCTAGACACGGGTTAATTAAACATTTATATACAAACACTCAGCAATCTTTTGTCCTCTGCAATTTATACCATCTATATGATCTTTTATCCAAAACAAAAGGAGGACATATGTTTGCTTCAAACATTGGCCTACTAATTGGCACCATGCTGACTCGTTGAAGTGTGTTGTAGAGAGGATGAGCAGAGCAGCTTAATTCTGTTGCAACTGCAGGACAAATTAACTGCTTTCACAGGATGCCTTCTTTCGTCCTTTCACTAGAAGGAGTGCAACAAAATGGAACAAAGCTCAGTGGCCTCGAGGCACATTTCTCAACATTTTAAAATGGGCTACTTAACTTTATGTAGCATCTTAAAACCCCAATGCTCATGAAGTGAGATGCTGAAATAATAATAATAATAATAATAATAATAATACATTTAAAATGGTGCATAAGGAACGCAAAAACATGTCCTGTGTATATGGCCCCTTATACCTTAGGTCTGCTTACAGAGATGTGATTCTCATTCAGGGAGGCTGGATAGCAAATTGGAAAAAATATAATTACTTCCTCACCTTTGTGCAATAGGTCCATGATGCTGACTGGAAAAATCATGGAAAAGATAGCCGCGCACGTGCTTCCCGCCATTTTGCTGCACTAATCAATGGCGTCATCTGCTCACATGAGACTCACGGAGAAACCGAGAAGGTATAGCTGCAGGCATTGCTCCAAAAAGGGGCGGTCCCTCCAAACTGCCATAGAAGATATAGGGAGCCCCTTACCTAACCCTTTCCCTACACTCCAAAAAATATTGGGTTATTTATTTTACCCAATAGCTGGGTTAAACATAATGGGTCGTTAACGTTTATTGGGTTGTTTTCTAAAACAATGCACCCAGTGGGGTTAAAATTGGTCTCGCGAGGACATTTTAAATTGCAACGGTCGATCAGTGCCGCCACCGGAATTGGTGCAACCCCCTTTTGGAGTAACCATGCCCCCTTTTGGAGTAACCCCAACCTTTTTCAAGAATGTAAACAAAAGCAAAGGAATTAGAATGGTCCAAACATATTTCCGGATCCTTTCAACAACGTATTTTTTTCAAGGAAAGTCAGTCCGCTCGGCAGCCATCTTTGGAACACACTTGGGCAGTTTGGGCAGCTATTATCTATGTAAACAAGCGTCATGAAAGTGCAGCTCCTATCTACTTGAATCGGGAAAGACCAAAATCTCCAAAAGGGTTGGTCAAGATTACGATAAAAGAATATATTTCAAATAAGCAGTAAAATCTGACAACACTGTGTGGCGGGGTGAGCAAGAGATGGACACAGTGGGTGTAGCGTCAGGCCTCTGAGAGGCATTTATTTAAAATGAGCAGCCCAGCTTCCCTGGGCCTTGGCACTTGAGGGGAATAGTGGCCCTGGCCTGTCAGCCACGATGCGCGCTCCAATCTCTGGCATCGCATCTAACTCGCGGGGAAAAGTCACTGCAGGCGACGTTGATCAACTGGAGGGGCATGTTGTTCCGGCACAACTGGTATAATAAACTCTGTGTCTATACCGTCTTGTATAGCTAATGTGCATGCACGTTCTCGAGTTGATTGACAGCCTATTTCTGTATCTAAAAGGTGATTGGCTATTTTACCTGTAAGGCGGGACTTCCTTTCTATATCCATTGACCATTGGCTGTTGCCCATCCATTGGTTCCGGAGTGCGGGTCCAGCGACACATCTAACTCCTGCCAGACCCTCCCCGCTCCGTTCCTGGACCTGCAAAGACACCAGCAGGTAGAGACCGATCTTTTGAGGAGAGGTGCACTCGGTATTTAAAGGCAGCAGTGATGAGGCTCTTCATTGGGTTCATGTGAGCCCCATCATGCACCACCAAATGGGCAAAAGTCACCGCAGCTGACAACGTACAATGGGAGGGGCATGTTGCAACTATCAGTCACATGTCCGTCACAACTTGTATAATAAATTGTGCATCTTTAACTCAGATTATGCAAAAAAATGCAATTTTACCATCTTGTATAGCTAATGCGCATGCATGTTCTCAAGTTGATTGACAGGTGATTTCTGTATCTAAAAGGTGATTGGCTATTTTACCTGTAAGGCGGGACTTCCTTTCTACATCCGTTGACCATTGGCTGCCGTTGGACATTCAATTTTCTCCCATTCATTTTAATAGAAGTGGCCCGTCTCTGGTAAATAGTCTCTGTTTTGACAAGCAGGAAATGTTCATGGAACATGGTTCATGGAACGTCACTTGACGTCATTAATGAACAGTCCTTGAAATGGTCTATTGACCTGTTTCAGTGATGTCACTTTTCTCCACAGCTGCCATATTTGTGACCATCAGCGGGAGGAAACAATGGCGGTAAATGGAAAAACACCCGAAAAACGTAATCAAGACAAACATCAAAAATGACTTTTGATCCATGCCAAGTCCCAGGAAAAGTTCATACAGGTCTGAAGACAGCACAAATACTACCAAACTGAACTTTCACAGACATATAAAGATATTTTATCCACTATTTATCCATGGACGCAGGCGAGTCTGATGTGTGACCGGGCGAGTACACACGCCCACCGGCACGTCATCATAAACATCTCTCATTCAGAAGTTACAAATGTTTTTGTGTTGTTTTCTGGTCTGATTTAGTCACAGTATTAAAAAACGTCTGTGATAATCCCGTCTGTATGAATGTAAGAGCTGCTTTTAACTCCTGAAGAAGGTTTTTGTCACATCTCACAGCGCAGCACAATGAAGGTATATGGAATATTGGTCACAAACATGGCGGCGTGGTCATACAGTGACGTCACATGAAACAGGTCAATACCTACTTGGAGAAACCAGCACATCCAAATGAGATTGCCACTTTTCAAATGCCAAATGCTAATTCCTCAAAGGATATGAAGTGGAAATGGAATTACGTTTATGGTTTTCATATAGTTCCTCGGTCTATTGAGAAAGTAGGAGTGGGATTTTGGCCATTGGCAATGACAGAAAAATCTTTTATCTTTTTCTCCACTGACTTAGATTCTTATGTTAGATATAATTCTGATCAAACACGACAGAATAAATCACATTTGAGTTAAATGTGAGGTGATGATGTTGTATATCATTTTTATTTAAAATTAAAAATGATTGCTGTTTCATAAACACTCCACTAGGGGGACACACTATACAATTGCAGCAAAAGGAGAAATTAGTCAAAAAACAACTTTTAAGTAGTTGACAAATTACATGGACATACATATACATTTTATTTATTTATTTATTTATTTGTACAAGTAGAATGGAAAATTATTTATATTTTAAGTGCTATGGTCACCATTTATTTTAAGTTGTTCACATGGTGCATTTTAATCGAAGGGTTAATTTAAATTTTAGGTGATTTTAGTTAACTTTTTGCAGCTCATTGGACATGTGGTGTGGCAAATAAGTTTTTAAAAGTGAAAATTATTCCATGTAGTCTCTCAATAAATATAAGGTTGTTAAAACGGCATTAATAGCAATTATAGAACTATTAGAAAAATAGTTGGAGATGAAGTATAGCATGACACACTCACTGATTGTTATTGTCATGTCAACTACACTTTTCAGGTTTATGAAGTCTGAAAAAGAAGTAATAAAACTGTCAACCAAATGATTCTAGAATGCAGGAATTGAGAGACTATATTACTGTAATTACATTGAAACTGTACTGTAAAACTTCGCACAAATCTTGAAAAATTATAAATCTTACGAAGGCCATCTCCGTGTGTTGCAAACATTTGTCCAGAATTCAAATGTAAGAACTTCCTGAATTAGAAAAATCAGTGGTGCCATTTAGTCAAGCTTAAAGAAGAAAATACATTTATAATACCATGTTTAATAAAAAAAAAAAACATTATACATAATGTTTTTAAAATCCCACAAATACAGATGACCCATGCATCACTGATTTATGTAAATCTGAAGTTTAATGAAAACTAATCTTTTATCTAAAGTTCTTAAATAATTGAATGTCCCAACCAGCTATGTAGAGGGTGAACAGGTGTGGGTGAGCCAGGACAGGGACATATTTGAAGAATTTATTAATTTCCCACATCGTTTGACGAGGCGTGGCTCATTAATGCAAGATGATGTTCGGAAGGGATGCTACTGATCATTCAGATGGGACCAAAAATACCACTGGGTATTCTGGACGAACACCAGACACCAATGAAGAATAATGGCATAGACACAAACACATCCAGCGCTCCCAGAAGTCTTTTATATCTTTGCCAAGCATTGGAGCCTAGGGTGAGATTCTTACTTTATCCAAATCCTGAAGGGCTCTTATTGTGTACCAACAGCGGTGTCTGTCTCTCAAACATGTGGCATCAGTAAACAACATGTTTAAGCCTAAAACAATGTGTGTCCCTAATGACTCAAATTATTTATGAAATCAAACAGAATCCGGCTGTCGGCCATGTGGGACTTTCCTTCCACTTTTGCACTTTTCACTTCCTCCTGGATCTTATTTTCTCATTCACTTTGTGTCATCTCGTGCTCATGAAATCCAGACATGTGACAGAAGCACAGATTTTGATTGTCCATTAGAAATGCAACAATCACAACCAGTGTTCTGAGCAGTTTTTAACACACTGCTGTGTGATTGCTGTGGGTGGTTCCTAGGTGAGATTTTTTTATTTAATTTTTTTTATTTATTTTTTTTATTGTTTTTGTGCAACAAAAAAAAAATTAAGGTACATTTCTAGTTTCAACATTATTTGTACTTATTTTGTTTGATAAGAAATGACCTCCATTTGGTTTTTGACCATTGAAAATGGGTAAAATGTAACAAATAGGCATGGAGCCACATTGAAAGACATATATCTGGAATTTGACTAGAGACAATTTCAGGGACTATTAGTCAATTTGAGGAAGTAAAGTGATGTTCCTTGAACATTTCCTGCTAGTTATCAAACTCATTTAAAACAACAGCTTTTTTCAGTTTTTACACATAACTCGTTTGTTCTGTTTTAGCTAGACTCTAAAAGTACGCGCTAGTCATTTTATTTTGACAGTTCTGGGTTTTAAAAATGCAGCAGCTGGAAATGCGTCAGGACCTGACGTGCGCAGTAGTGTTCTAATTTCTTTGTTATTGTTTACATCCTTGAAATGGTCTATAGGACCTGGAAAATTAAGATTCAAAAAGGAACCAGAATCTAAAAGGATATTAAGACATATTTAAGACATAAGGAGTTTCTAGACTTCTAGACACTTTAACTTTGGAAAAACAATACAAAAAAGTGTTTTTCCCAGTGTTTGGACACACACCATTGGCATTTAATGCAACAGGGGGTGCTGAAGTCAAATGATTTTATTAATAGACCTACCTATCATTGTGTAAAAATAAAATATAGAAGCTTCCGCAATTCTAAGATTAATTTTTTGCTCCAAATTTATAGGTGAAAATTGTAATAAATATTGATCCATAGCATTTAATATTTTGTTTGTCATCATCATTTATGTATTTTTTTAACCAGTCAAAAAATGATCAAAAACACAATTTTGAGCTGGAGACCCCATATATTTATCAGTATGTATGGACATTGAACACATTACTATTGTAAGAAATTTTATAAGTACCTTAATTTCTCTACTAGCTGAGGTAAAAAAATAATAAAAAACTATTAAAATTAGGATAAAAACTTAAACATAGTTTGAAATTAAGTAAATAGGCACATAACATGAAACTGTGCTTAAAATATCCAATTGTCACTGGTTATGACTAATGTTTAGTACATTTGTAAACCCAGTCTAAAGATACACCTGCCTAAAGTTGACAGGTCACAACAACAAATGAATGGAGTCATCTGCTTTGTTGGTTGGCAAAACATTTAATTGGAACACATGTAGCTCTTTCAAGTCTTGTGTCTGAAATTCCGAGAAGCTTTTTGCCTCTGAGTGGCTGGTGCAGACTGCTGCAAGTTTAAAGGGCTGAATAATTTAACCTGTGGGAGTGCTGGACCTGGTTCACCCCACACATTTCAGAGCTCGCAGGGCTTGTGTCAGTGCAGTATGCAGTATGCAGGCTCCCAGGGCATTCGCCTCAAGTTAGCAGCTGCTACAGATGGTATGCTCACTTTTTCATCCAGCTTCACAGCGCTATGGCATCACAGGGCAATTAGCAAGTCCCCCTTTCCAAGGATGGAGAACACTCATTTGGCAGCAGAAAAAAAAAGAGTGAGGAAAACATGTTTTTGGGCGTTTATCAACACTCACAGCATCTTTACATTTGAGGGAAATGACCTTGATGTAACCTTTAGCACACTATCCATCAGCTTTGTCTGGGTTTCAAATTGAGCTAGCACTGATGATAGAAGGCACAAGTGCTTCATGAATAATTGCCCTCACAAGAAATCTAGAGTTCTGACAAACTTGCCGCAAATTTCCCCCTCATTATTTTCACACTGAAATAAGCTTGCGATTTGCTGCAGATGTTTGCCAGAAGTTTGCAAATCTTCACCGGCACCCTTACAGAAATTGAGAGTTCATGGCAAATTTTCCACAAACTTTTTACAAATTTGTTACAAACGAGCTGGTTTACCACAACCGGAGAAGAGCTGCAAACTTCTAGTTTTCCCAGGATGGACGTGGCTTGGGCGTTTACGCTGAGGAGCTGGTCCGGGAACCCCACAAGTGGTGCTATGATGAGACCTGTCTCAATCATCTCTTCCTGTCGGGTTTGGACAATTTGCGCAGTGTCGAGGAGCTGGGTGAAATTGTTTTTTTTGGCCCTTTTGGGATCTGGTGGACCATGTCTGCCATCTTGCGGAGGAGGAGGCCCTTATGCAGAGATGGAACACCAGATCCCTCAACCCCTCTCAGCCCATGCTCTGTTCACCCCAGGCAAGTCCCGGTCCTCACGTCGCCGTAGGAGAAGGAAGCCCAGCCCTTCGGCCGTGCCCACAGACATGGAGGCTGTTCCCCTGCTGCTGCCAGCGCCCACGCCTGCCATGGGCAACGAGCCAGCACCCACGCCTGCCACGGCCAATGAGCCAGTGCCTATGCCTGCCATGGTCAATGAGCCAGCTCATGAAGCCTCGTCCGTCCCAGAGCCGGCGTCTGAAGCCTCGTCCATCCCAGTGCCAGCGTCTTCGGTCATGACGGCCACTCCCACATCAGTGCTACTGGCCGCCCGGAAGAGGAGGAGGAGAAGGGCTCCTGCTCCCCAGTCGCTGCCAGTGCTCCTGCCATTCGCTGCCAGAGCCTTCCATGGCTCTAACCCTGAGCTGCTCCCCCCTGAACCCTGTCCAACAGCCCCCATCCAGTTCACTGCCCCATGTCCAGCTGCCACCGCCAACTCTGTTTCCCCCTGTCCAGAGGCTGCTGCCCAGTACTGTGCCACCTCTGTCCTGAGGCCTCTTCCCAGGCCACCAGACCCCTTCTCTGCCCTGAGGCCTCCTCCCAGGCCACCAGACACCACCTCTGTCCTGAGGCCTCCCCCCAGGCTGCCAACCCCACCATGCTCCATGTTCTGCCTGTTATTGACGTGGGTGTTTTTCCCCTTTGGGGTAGTTTATGTTTATTTTTCCACTTGTGGGAGTTTATGTTGATTTTTGCTTTTTATAAATAAATCCTATCCTATTTTCAACTCTGCGTTTGGGTCCTGCCTCTTTTGTGATTAACATTTTTTATTGATTCATATGGTAAACAAAGAAAAGCAAAACATATATACACAGAATCAACAATTAACCCCCAATATTCCCCCTCCCCCTCCCAATCCCCAACCCCACCCTGACCCTCAACAAACATTCCTGTGGTCACACATGAGTATATACACACACACACACAAAAAAATTATAATAATATATAATCACACAAATTTATAACTATACCTCTCTCTCCACTGCCCCTCCCGGAGAACCCTCCAAGAATGCCAAATAGTTGCCTCATTTCCCAGTAAACAAATCCAAGTTCCCCAGTCTTCTATTTGACACTTCCTCAAAAGCTGCCAACCTCCCCATCTCCATGCACCACTCCTGAAATGGGGGCACTCCAGCCGACTTCCATCCCCTTAAAACAATTTGTCTGGTGATCATAACACTGGTTAAAACCCAATTTTGCATGTGTTTATTCCCTATATTGATGACCGCCCCATTACCTAAAATACAGAGTCTGGGGCAAAATTAAATTTGAGTGCCCAATACGTCACACATAAAACTCTGAACCTTCAACCAAAATTGTTGGACCTTAAACCTTCCCCAAAAAACACGGGTTGTGTCTCCATCTTCTGACTGGCATCGCCAGCAGGTGGGTGTGTCTTTAAGACCAAGCCTATACAATCTAAGGGGGGTCCAATAGAATCGATGTAAAATCTTGAATTGCATAAGGCGCACCCTTGCATCTCTAGATGCAGACATGCCGTTTTTTAAAATCCTAGGCCACACTCCCTCCTCCAATACCAAGTTTAAATCTTTCTCCCATAATCTCTTGATAGAAGTTAAAGCTCCGTCCCCCAGACTCTGAATTAGCAGGGAGTAATACTCTGATGCCACATGACCTTTTCCAAAAGCAGTAATCACCATTCCCAGAGTATCTGCCCCTTTGGGGGGTGTACTCCCAAAAATAGTACAGAGCAGGTGGCGCAGCTGTAAATACCTAAAAAAATTAGATCTGAGAATCTCAAAATGTTCAACACTCCACTCTCATATAGGTCACCGAGTGTATTGACCTCCCTCACAATCCACTCTGACCAGCAGAAAGAGGACTTATTAATACATAATTTTGGGTTCAGCCATATGCTCGAGGCAATATTTAAATAAATATCAGAATTAAACACACTGGATACTTTTGTCCATACTTAGTGCAAATGTGAGATAACGGGGTGTTACTTAACTTCTCCGATTAGTTTGATAGAAAGGCTTTGCAATGGCGAAATAGGGGCAAGAACTTCCTGTTCAATACAAAACCAGGGAGGGGCTCTCTCAGGTGGAAGCGACCAATGAGCCAAATGTCTGAGACCGAATGCATAATAATAATAAAACAAAATCTTGGGTGGCCTAGCCCACCTTTGTCAATCGGCCTATGCAAATTACTGAAATGTAATCTGGGATGTTTACCATTCCAAATGAAGGACTTCGTTATGCCATCAAATTGCTTGGAATAAGAGAGGGGGACATCTATAGGGAGAGACTGTAGCAGGGAGTTGAACTTTGGAATACAATTCGTTTTAATAACATTAACCTTCCCAATCATAGATAAATGTAATGAAGCCCACCTGCCCACATCGCTCAAAAACCTTTTTATTAAGGGGTCAAAATTAATTCTAACTAAATCATACAAAATTTCTGGGAATAAAATACCCAAATACTTAATGCCCTGTTTAGGCCACTGGAAGGCACTCGGCTGAAAAGCCGTTACCAGGCAATACGCTGTTAGAGCCAAAGCTTCGGATTTAGACCAATTAACTAATTCTGTGGAGGCAAGGCATAGATATAGTAGGGTTGAAGACGAATAATAAATTATCATCTGTGTGAAGCAAAAGCTTATGCGCCATACCTCCCGCCACTACCCCTGAGAAATCATCCTCCTTTCTTATCGCAGCTGCTAATGGTTCCAGGGCAAGACAAAACAATAATGGGGAAAGAGGGCAACCCTGCCGGGTGCCCCTATCCAGAGTAAAATAATCTGAAATTAATCCATTCATTTGTACCGCCGCTATTGGGTGTCTATAATGTAACTTAATCCAACCAATAAAAGTATGCCCAAACCCATACATTCCAAAATCTTAATAAAATAATCCCATTCTACCATATCAAATGCCTTTTCGGCATCAAGTGAGATGGCAGCGATCAGAGTCTGATCATTCGCCACTGACTACATGATATTGATGAAACGCCTAATGTTATCAGAAGAGCTACAGCCCCGAATAAACCCCACCTGATCTATATATATATAAGAGATGCCATAACCTTACTTAATTGGTTAGCCAAAATGTTTTGACAATATGTTAACGTCTAGCTTGATCAGGGAAATTGGATGGTAACTCTTACACTCCCTTGGATCTTTGACCTTTTTAAGAATCAGACTGATCTGGGCTTGCATCATGGTTGGCGAAAGCTTTCCATTCTTAAGTGATTCCGTATAAACTTCTTGCAAAAGTGGAGCCAATTCTGTAGCATAAGATCTAAAAAACTCAGCAGCAAAGCCATCTGGCCCTGGAGTCTTGCCTGTAGGCAAGGCCTTAATTACCTCACCAAGCTCCTCCAAGGTTATCTCAGAATCAAGATAATTTTTTTGCTCAGCCATCAGTTTAGGAAGTTCAAATGGTTCCACAAAGTTTCTAATATCCTCATCAGTAGATGATGATGTGGAACTATAGAAATCAAGATAGAATTCTTTAAAAGCATTAGTAATATCAATGGCTGAGGTAAATATTTCCCCACCATCAGATTTCACTGAGGGAATGGTAGAAAAAGACTCTCTCTGTTTTATATATCTATCCAGAAGTTTTCCTGCCTTGTCCTCCTAACTCAAAGTATAACTGTCTTGCCCTGAGTAGCCAAAACTCCACCTTCCGCGACAAAATATTATTATATCTGTATTTCAATTGGGTCAATTCTCTGAGGCCATCAGACGACATTCGGCACTTCAGCTCTGCCTCGGCACTTTTAATATTTCCTTCCAACTCCACAAGTTCTTGTGCTTTAGATTTTTTGGTGAATGAGGCATACTGTATGATCCAGCCCCTAAGAACCGCCTTAAGTGCCTCCCAATCCACACCCACAGAGGATACTGAGGACCAGTTGGTCTCCATATAAACACTGATTTCAGCCTTTAACATTTGTTGGAATTCAGGATTTTGCAAAAGGGATACATTAAAGCAACCAACTATATGATTTCCTTTTCTCCATATGTGGCAACACCTCTAAATTCACCAGGGTGTGATCTGAGACTAAAATGTTTCCAATTGAGCAATCAACAACAGATGAAATGAGGGACTTCTAGAAAAATCTATTCTAGAATAAATCTTATGGACTGATGAAAAAAATTTATAGTCCCTACCAGATGGGTTGAAAAGTCTCCAAATATCTGTAAGACCAAGATTTTTACACATCCTGTGAAACGTGAATGTTGCTCTAGGGGGCTTGCACACTTTGGCTTCACTATGATCAGGGACTGAGTCCATCAAAAGATTAAAGTCTCCTCCCAATATTATATCATGAAATGGCCAATGGCTTGCAACATCCCTTCAAGATCTATAAAAATGCCCTGATCATCAATGTTAGGTGCGTAAATATTAGCCAAAATAAGACTTTGCCCCTGAATTTCAGCTAAAACAATAATGACTCTTCATAATTTATCATTAATCTGTTTGAGACATTTGAATTGTAGATGTTTACTTATCAGTGTAATGACTCCCCTGCTCTTACTTGAGCCAGTATTAAAGAAAATATGTCCACCCCATATCTTCCCAAATTTTTCAGCTTCCTGCAGGGAAAGGTGCATTTCTTGAAGAAACACTATATCATATTTTTTATGCTTAAGAAGAGAAATAACCTTCCTTATTTTTATGGGGTGCCCCACCCATTCACATTCCATGTGGAGAGAGACAATCCACTCATATAAACATCTGACATTTTGACATATTAGAAAAAATTATAAAGACCACATTCCAACATTAGTGCAACAATCAAACCCCGAACTTCCCCCAGAACCAAACAAACAAACAAAAAAAGGTGCACATTAACCCCGCGCATGCCAGCGCCAACTGCCGTCCATCCATCTAAACTCAAACAGTCCATGTATGCCTACGAGAGCCCCCGCGACAACTTTGCTGTTGGATTGCTCAAGTCCAGTATTTCCATACAAATTTTGTGAGACGGAATTATACAACAGAATATAATCTATAAAACAAACTCCAGCCAATAGGAGGCATAAGCACAAAGAACATGTAGATTCATCCACATAACTGTCCCGAAGGTGTGTTACTCCACAAAACAAACTCCAGCCACTAGGCGGAGCCAGAACAAAAAGAAACAAAAAAGGTGCTCAGTTTCCTCGAACAGTCAAGTGAATGATCATTAAGTTGGTCCACTTGGCTGCAACGTGAGTACCACAAAATAACTTACTCACTCCATTGACTTTATGAAGAACATCGCTTGCTGGGGACATGTGAATGTTTTACGGCCATCCTCAGCATCTATTCTCATTTTGGCCAGGAACATCAGTGCAAAAGTGACCTTCCGTTGATGTAAGAGTTTCTTGCATTCAAATCGATCATGTTTCTATCTTGTCAAATTCGCAAAGTCTGGGAACATGAAAATGCTGTGGTTCTTCCAAAAAAGCCTTCCTTTACTCCTCGCCTCGCACAACACAAGATCTTTATTGGATGATCTCAGAAATGTAGCCAGAATTGATTGGGGCCTGTCTCCCTCAGCGGATCGCCAAGCCAGAACCCTGTGAGCTCGCTCGATTTCCAGCTTATGGCCTGTTATGTCAAGCAGATTCGGAAAGAGCCGTCCAGGAATTTCACCATATCCTGACCCTCTTCGACCTCAGGAATTTTGACAATTCGGACATTATTCCGCCGGCTACAGTTCTCCATATCCTCTAACTTCTCCCAGACGTGCTCCAAATCCACCTTGGTCACCAGCGGATTAGCAGATAATTCCCTCTCCGATGACTCCAGATAATCAATCCGTTTCTCGACATCCCCCAATCTTGTAACCACCTCAGTGAATTTCGTCTCCATGGCAGTGATCGATCGATGTATTACAGCAAGATCCTCCAAGTCAGCAACGACCTTCGTCAGCATTGCCGACATGTTCAACATTTCTCACCAAATTTCCCTCATTTCTCTGACCAAATCAAGTCCCGGGCTCAAGGCCTGCTCGGGGGCTTCAGCTTGAGCACGTAAGTGTCTTTTAATGTCTCCAGAGCCCGAGGATTTTGAATTCTTTGACATATTGTCCTCCTAGAACAGTTATGGAACAGAGTGTATCGAATCTCACCAGTTTATTTCATTAATAATGTTAAAACTAGCAAAGTGTGCAGAGCTCGCCGTTCACACGTCCGCATCTCGCATGGCATCACGTGACTCTCTCAGGTCCTGCCTCTTTAGATTTGTATTAGTCTGTATTAGATGTAATACAGCCAACGTAAATTCATATTTGATTAACCCTAACCCAAACCCTGAACCTAACCATCAGTGGAGTAAAAATTTTATTTTAGAGCAAAAATGTAGCCTCCAAATGACACTCATCATTGTTTATGTGAACACGATTACTGCCTGGTTCCCACGGGACCAGAACTTGAGTCTCGGAAGTTGCTAACTTAACATGCTTTCAATAGTGCTAGAGGGAAATGGGTTCATGCTTGAATTGATGCAAAAACATCTGATAGTGATTGGTGTTTGTCAGTAATTCGAGTGAATGGATTTGATTTCAGGGTAATATGAACTTTCGGAGGCAACATGCCTATTGCACATGTGATAATGTTGTTATTCTGAACTAGGACCGCCCACTTAGAAAGGACAAGTCTTTCTGATGTGACCAATCATTTTTGTGTTTTTTTACGTCATTAAGGGCAGGTTTATCTGAAATAGTTAAAACCAGAATAATTTAACAGCATGGTAAAAACTCTTTTAAACACTTGCACAGCAGCAACAAATTTTTCGTTCCAACCAGAAGTACAGCATTAGTTTTTTTTCTTTAATAATAATATTATTTTAAAATTTGAGGCCCTTATTTTTGAGAGAGTTCAATTTAACAGTATTTAAGTATTTTAAATGAAAGTTAAATATAGCAATATAAAAGTTTTTGGGGCTAGTAAGGCTGCTATACTGTTGTCACGGTGGTATTTTAAGGAGCATAGAAGGCTGAAACTTGACTGTTGTCTTAAGTGCTATAAATACTTCCTCATAGTGACACAGACAGTTAATTAAATTAGTAATTTCACGTTTTAAATGCCTTGCTTAATATGTCGACATGAAAATTATTTTTTGTTGTCCATTTTGCTATGAAGACAGCACTTAAACAAATGGTACAGCATTGTTAGCACTCTGAAAGCGAAAGGGAGCACTGACAAAAGAACATTAATAGGATTTAAAAACATATCATTCAGGTTGTTTATCCATGTGTTGTTTACTGTGTCTATCAGTGTGGTAGGAAGATGAGAGGCAGGCAGGAACTCCCAAGAGAACTCATGATGGGATAACGGCACACTGACTAATTCATCTTCCTCCTCAGCCTGGAATACAGGTTAAACATACCCCCACATAAACAAATCGTTCAGTCTTCTTGTAAATATGATTACAAAATCTGATACACTAAATGCAATGCACATAAATATGTGATTCTTGAGATAAGGGACAAAACATGTTTCAAATCTAAGTTTTTATTTTTAAATACTACATTCATTTGAAATGTATATATTTGAAGACAAAAGTGTCAGCTAATGAAACATGTAAGGGAAGAAGTTTTTATAAAAACACTTTTTTTCTGAAAATTGACATTTATTCACAACTTACATCTTACTGTGATTAGTGTCAACTCCATCAGACATATTAAAAGCGTGCTATTTTAATTTGATCTATCCAACACAAGTGTAAAATCTTTAATGATCTAATAATGGTGTTCAGTAAAGGATTTAAGTGATAAAATACATTATATATATATATATATATATATATATATATATATATATATATATATATATATATATATATATATATATATATATATATATATTGTTTTTATTTATTTATTTTTTTTATTTTTTATTTATTTATTTTTTTTTTTACACTATTCTGAAAATTCTGATGGAGTTGACAAAATTGAATATTTTTCCATCTTAACCATGTGTTATACACTGGAGCGATTTAGTTTTTTCCCTCAGTTGAAGCTGTCTCTATAACCTAAACTCAAATGCCAAAATGTATCCCACAATTTTAACAGTAATTATCATAATGGGATGACAGAGTTGACATTTTGAAGCCGTGACCGCAGAGACTTAATGTTTGTTTAAAATATAAAACAATATAAAGGTTACCAGACCACATGTCCTACTATTGAATCCACCATAAGCACGAGGGGAAAGGGGTCCAGAGTTATAGCTGACCATAACATTGTCTGATTTATTCAGGATTATAAAAAAAAAAAAAAATAAATAATAACCTAACGGAGTTGACGCAAAGTTAGGACACAACTTTGAGAGACAGTTTTTATGGAAAATATAATTTTATCTTTATGTATTGTTTGATATTTTACAGATCCCTACCTTTCATTTGATATTTATATTTAATCATTTGTTGCATTTTTAAACACTTTGTTTGGCATTTTAATATTGTTAACTCTTACTGAGAGCAGGTTAAGTTACAGGTGCTTCCAAGTATAGAGCATGCATTTTCAAAAAAAAATTATAATTAAATTATTTAAAAATATAAGAAAAAAATACCATGAGTATACACATTTCCTTTAGATTTAACTTTTCCAGTATTTTTATTATTCTGAATTACTTTTGTATGTATGACAGGGTTTGTCCCGTATCTCAAGAATCAGTGTATACACATTGCAAATGACAGGCACAATAAGAATATTTGAAATATGATACATACTTCATTGTCTTTTATCATTATTATTATTTATTATTAGAGGTCCCTTTTAAGGCAAGCATCACTATTTCTATTGCAAATACACTGGGTTAGGGATTTGAACAAAACCCCAGCAGCTCCAGTGGCAGGTTGAACTTCCTCAGCTGGCGAAGTAAATACAAACTCTGCTGAGCCTTCTTCACAATGGAGTCTATGTGGGGGTCCCACTTCAGGTCCTGAGAGATGGTAGAGCCCAGGAACCTGAATGACTCTACTGCTGTCACATTGCTGTTCAGGATGGTGAGGGGGGAAGTGCAGGGGGATTTCTCCTGAAGTCCACTATCATATCTGCTATTTTGAGCATGTTCAGCTCCAGGTTGTTGTGACTGCACCAGACAGCCAGCTGTTCAACCTCCCTTCTGTAAGCAGACTCGTGGTTGAGGCCGATGATGGAGGTGTTGTAAGATGTCTAACAAAACGTCTAAATAATCAAACACCGGCAAACAAATTATCAGGTATGCTCTGCCGAATATTCAGCAGTTAATCCCTGGTGAAACTGATCAGGAAAGAGTGACAAAACATGACAAAGAAACAAAAGTAACAAAAATGCTAGAGAGCTCCACACCAAAGCAGCCATCCGCGGTGCAATTTTGTTTAACGAATTCTATTATCCAAACAGGCTAAAAAGGGAACAACAATCTCCCACTCTTAGCAGGAACCTTTTTAATAAAACAGAGCCATGAAAAGTCCATAAATCATGGGATGAAGATGAATATGGGAGCATAGCTAAATTAAATGGTAATGGTAACTTAGAGGGACCACATCCTTTAAGCCTCTGGGCTCTCCACTATAAGAGGTCAAAACCCTTGATGATCTGCCTTAATACAAGGTCAAATGGCATGCACCCGTCATAATAGTGCAAAAACTCACTTATCATATTATGCACCTTCTTTTTTACCTGAGCCATATGAATTGAGATATGAGCCAGTATTCCTTCAGGACAGGAGGGGGTGGTTTGGCAAAGAGGCCTCTAAGCTGCTGTCACACTTCGCTTAATTATGATTAACGGTGTACCTAGAAAGATTTTCTCTCTGCTGAGTTTAAATTCTTAAACTCTTATTAGGAGGGGAATGCGTTGTCTCAGCATTGTGCTATTTTATCTTATTGTGTTATGTAAAAGCTTGCAAATACTGTAAATGTGGGACTGTACATAATGTCCTCTTCTAAAAGGATTCCGGTTAACTAATTAATCAAATGTTAACTGATCAATCAAATAAACATGGCAATGTACTCAATTTCTTATAGTGTATTTAGAAAGTACATTCATGTTTACTAATCATGATCATGATGTCAGTTATAAAATTGACAAGTATTCGAAACTAATTTCTGTAATTAGTTAAATTGGTTTCATTTGCTTAGTTCCCCAGAAGTGGGTTTCAGTGCTGAGCCATAATAAGTTCATAAGTTTATTTTTGAGTAAATTTTGTTATATAAAAATAACCTTTTTTATATATATAAATAATCTTTCATAATATTTTTCTGATTATGTAAGATTTTTGAATGTTTAAGATTGTGCACTTTTGAAAGTTAATCTAATTCAATTTGAAATTTTGTGTTTGTATAAGAAATTATTTGACTTATTTAGAACATATTTTTCACTTAGTGTCATACTTTAGTGGCCAACTCCATACGTAATATGCATGGCTGTTAATTTTCGAGTACTGAAGAGACATATTGATGAGATCATAATTTTGATGCTTGTAGATGTGTGTATATTTATTTATTTATTATTTCTTTGTTTATGATTTCTTTTTCTTTTTTTTCTATGAGGGCACTTTTTTTCCCCAAAGTCAAGCTGTCTCATTCGTTTCTGTCTAATACATCAATTTGATCAATACATTAATTCAAATTCTCAAAAAGGGGAATGTATTACTTCTTACCCTAACAATTAAATCAATATCAACTCATATTTTATGCCATAACCTGTATAACTAAGTCTATAAAAGAATATTAAGAACTATATCACTTAATTCATTTCGTGAGCATTTTTTTGCCCCCACATTTTGAATTTCAGAATTTTGTTTGTCATTTTTGGGGGCATTTTTGCACAAAGACTGTACCAAATTGACACCAGAGAAATTATAGAAGCTCTACTGTTGGGTGGAGAGGGGCTTTCTCCCACCCCAAAGCCAGATTGTTATAAATGCTGTTTATGATCTTGCCATGACAGCTGTGAAGGGCAGAGATGGCAAAGGATGCAGCCAGGGCTTATTTGTCTGCATGCATTATGTGATTGTTAATGACCCCACACTATAATAGAGACACTAAGCACTAGGACGCCAGAGGCAATGATCAGTATAACTGTTTAGTGGATGCACAGCCCTAATGTTGTGTTTTGCTTTGTTACTCAATGAAAACAATACACAGTTTGTATGCTTATTAGTGTCAGAATGTAAAAGGTAGGAGTGTATTTGCTTCACATTAATATATATATATATATATATATATATATATATATTAGATTTCATGTATAATAATAAAAATATTCAATAATTTATTTTTTATATTTAAAAATTTAAAATTGTATATATTTTTAATTATATTAAAGAAAGTTAAAATCAAAATACACAATTTCAGAAGGACATTTGTAAAACTGAATGTAACAATAAAGTGCATAAGGACAAAAACTTTATATTATTATTATTTTATTTTATTTGTAATTTGTTTGGGCCACAGTTTATATATATATATATATATATATATATATAGTCAAAAGTTTTGAAACACTTCTTCTTTATTATAATTGTTTTTTTTTTTTTTTTTTTTTTTTTCACATTTTTGAATAATAGTAAAGTCATCAAAACTATGGAATAACATAAATGGAACTATGGGAATTATGTTTTGACTA
This sequence comes from Myxocyprinus asiaticus, assembly GCF_019703515.2. Taxonomy (NCBI): domain Eukaryota; kingdom Metazoa; phylum Chordata; class Actinopteri; order Cypriniformes; family Catostomidae; genus Myxocyprinus; species Myxocyprinus asiaticus. The sequence goes on from NC_059391.1 coordinate 11,484,391, forward strand.
AACAAAATCCAAAATCAAAACTGTGTTATATTTTAGCATCTTCAAAGTAGTCACCCTTTGCCTAGAATTTGCAGACATGAACTCTTGACGTTTTCTCAACCAACTTCTTGAAGTATCACACTGGGATGCTTTTTAAACAGTATTAAAGGAGTTATCATCTATGTTGGGCACTTATTGGCTGCTTTTATTTATTATTTGGTCCAAGTCATCAATTTCAAAAACCTTTTTTTTTAATTAAATTTTAGTTTTATAATGAAATAAATTAATATGGTGGCACAATTATATTTTTGTCTACAAAACTAATTTCAAACATTTAAGCATATGCCTTCAGATCAAAAGATTTTTAAGATCATGAGAAACATTTCAGTCAAGTGTTTCAAAAACTTTGACCAATAGTGTATATATATATATATATATATATATATATATATATATATATATATATATATATATATATATATAAGTAACTAATTTTATGATCTTTTATATATATAAAAGATCATAAAATTAGTTCAAATCAGTATTTATGCACAAATATCATGAATTGCATGACAGAAAAAAAAAAGAAAAAAGAAAAAAAAAAACATACAATCCTCGCCTTCAAAAGGAAACCAGAACAACTGCAACGTGGCAGTTTAAGCATCAGAAAAACAGATAAAGTATAAGAAGCTTTATAATTTAGACAGTTCCTCCTCGTCGAAGAACAATGCAGTCAGAGGTGCCGAACTGCCAAGGTTCGTCCTTCTCTCCGCTCTGCCATATGCTTTATAGCCAACAATAAAATATTTTAGTGCTAAATAAATTGGGATCGCTTTGAATTGCCAGACCTATATATGTCAGCGAAGACGTACTGTTATTTTTTAGCAACCGCGGGCCAATAGTTTATCATAATGCAAGCGCAGTGACTGCTGACCGGTACACATCATTGGCTTTCCGTGCTTAGTTAGATGCTGAAGGTCAGAGTTCCTTAGGCTTTAATGGCTGTTTAACTTTGGAGAATTATCACATGTGAGGAGATGCGCTGATTTACAGCCCAGAGAGCGTCCGGATATGAACCACAGAGAGTTTAGAGCCTGCCGGGCCAGAAATGCAACCCTGTTCATATCTACACAAACTATCATTAGTTGGTATTAATATTTAATTGATTTATCTGTAAAATACTTGGGCTGCTTTTGCAACCAAATAAGTAAAAAAATGGCATTGATTTGGACTTATTTTCATTTTGACACACTTTCTCGCCCCTCCTGACACAGCTGGTGTAGGTATTTATTCTTCAATAAAATGTTGAGGGAGATGTCTGCAGAAAATGGCAAGGTGACATTGAATCGCCATTTCTTAATTGGTTTTTTGCTGATTAGGGCAGATTTTGTGCTGATGGGCACTGCCCTGACTCTATTTCTGTATGACTATCAGCTTGTAGTCTCTGGAGTTACAAGGCCAATCTATGGCCTGTCATACCTACACTGAAGTATATTGTAGGATCTGTGGCAAGATGTACCACAGGGAACTGTCTTACTAAGCAACCTATATGTGTTATAGTATTTCTGTATGCATAATTGCAAGCCTTCATTGGCCTATCCCCAAAATATCCCTTTTTTGCTGACCATTGAAAAGCTATTTGTGTGAATGAGAACAATCGTGTTTTTTGCAATAGTGGTTGGCGTCGCAGTAGAGGCCCAGAAATTATACACTTCACCTTTAAGTCAAAATAAAATAATGACCCTGTTTACTTTTTCAACGCATGTTCCTTGTAGTATTGTGATCCATCGTACTATATTTGTTGCTGTGCACTTCCTCTGAAATTATTTTCCTATTCCGTTGACGTCGCTTATTAGGCTATTGGATAATGTGGTAATACTTCACCTTGATGTTGTATGGGATTTTAAAGGGGTTCATTAGTGACTAATAATTAATTTACAAGTGCATTATAAATAATTTATATTTATTACAACTGCACAAAAAGGGTAACTTTCATGCAATACCTGTCAAATAGTGAGGCATTTTACCTAACATGTTATAAATGCTTAATAAAACACTCAACATTAGTATTAAATGAAAATGCACCTTAATATAAAGTGAACACCTGTGAAACATTTATTAAAATGTTAGCTACATTAGAAACCTGTACATAAAAGTTCAGTATGTTTCAATGGTCATCAGGCGATCTGTGCTGTGATTAAGCATGATGTCATGCCTCCATCAGGCTCTCCACCTCCTTCAACGCTCCGTTCACTCTCCCCTGACTTCTGATCAGCCACACCTGCAAACAATCACACAGTTAATCAAAGACTGCATATATACTCACTTCCCTCTCACATTCATTGTCAAGTCTCACCAAGGACTATTCCTGACCATGCTGCCTTCCCGCAGTGTTCCTTCATCCTCCTTTCATGCGGTTATACATACCGAATGTCTTCCTGGATATTTCCATTCCAAGCCTCTTCTTCTTCAGTGGTAACTTACCTGTTTATTGACATTTGTTCATCCAACTGTTCATTCTGCTGCATCCTCTGCTCAGTGTCTTCTCATCAGCTGTGCAATTTATTATCCGCCACCTCTGTTGTTACTCACCTGTTGTCTGCCTCTTAACCACAATAAAGATCCCCGCATCTGGGTTCTACCAACTCATCTATGTGTTAACTGCCTGACACATGAAGACCTGAAAAGTGTTTTTGTAGAAGAGTTTAGGTAACTAAGACTACGTAAAAAAAACCCATTCTTCTGACATCAACGTTACAGGCCAAGTGACAACACAAGTGAGTCAAGACATTACAGCAATAAATAAAAGCAAAGCATACAGTGGCAAAATGACAATCCCTCCTTTTGATCTCACTAATCTATTTTGCTGCATTTTGTCATAAATCATGAATTAAGGCATTTTTTGTTTTGAATTAATATAAGTATTAATAAGCATATTAATTAAGCATTAATAACATGTAAGTTAAAATGTTCACTTTTGAGCAAGTATTGGATTAGAGTTACTCTTTTTATGCATGTTGTTATAACTGCATATAAATGATTTATTATGCGTTTGTAAATGACTTATTAGTCATTTATTAACCCTTTTATAACCCCTTTACAAAGGGAACATGTATGTAAAATGTTACCGATAATGTTAGGCAACAGTCAGATAGCTATTTCGGCATTGTATTAGCAAACTCGTGTTCAGGTGTGGCTACATTCTGGTACATAACGCTCACTTTTCACAATCTAATCAATTCCCTATGGACAAAATCAAGTCCCACCCTACATTTTTTCTTATTGAATATCCAGTTTCACTCAGAAATACGTTACATTACAGAAGTAAAATGGGTTGCGGATCCGAATGCTGATCCTAATATCCTATTATGTGGCATCAAGAGCTTTTTTCATCTCCAAATACAACTGAGACAACTTAAGAACCTCATATAGAAAACATTATTCTTATAGGGTCCTTTGCTGAACCTATGGTGCTACAAAGAGGTATTGAAAAGCCTTTATTTTTAAGAAAGTACGGCATGGTGTAAAGTTAAAAGATTCACTATATGAACTGAATAAATATATCACAAGCCAGACAGAACATAATGTAAGAAAAAACATGGTTTAATTATGGAAATGTTCAATTGGTTGCATGCCTGAAAAAGTAAGTCTTTTAAGAAGCCTCCAACAGAACTCTCTCTTGTCGGCATAATCAACACAATCTGCATAATTTACATTCGTTGCTTAAAAATGCTATGCTCTGACTGACTGAAAAAGTAAAGAAGTTTGTTTTCTCATGTTTGTGCCTATTAGCCACAAATTAATTAATCCGCTCTCCCAGAACCCAATTAGGCCAGTAGCTATATTAATACATAACAGTTTTCCCAGTATGGAAATGAACTACATGGGGAAGTGCTATTATTTTCACAAACATCTCCATATTAATGGCAGTGGTTGCAAACAGTCAGGCACATTGGATGTATTTCTTGACCTGAATTTTTATAATATATATATATTTTTTTTTTCCCCCAAAACTTTTTATTTGGAAAGGAAGATACAGGCCATGTTTTGAAGGGGAAAGCTTTTGTACACACTGACAAGCTGCATGTGTCCAATTTGTTCAATGTAGGCTGCAGACACTCATGTCGACCTCTAGGGGGAGAGTTGTTCTGTTTTCGATGGTGCATCATTGACGAGTGAGAATCAAACTTACCTCATACTTACCTCATATTGCTGAAATATATAATAAAACACTGTCTGACAAATTATCAGTGGGAAAAAACAGGGGTCTTTGAAGGATAATATCAAACAGACTGAATTCACTTCTTTGCTGAGAGGGCGGTTCTTCCAGCAACTACATTCAAGGGTAAACTTAGCTAGTTCCTTTTCCACCCCTTCCAGCATAGCAGTCTTTTTCCCTCCTTTTTAGTCATTCACATTTTTCTCTCCATCCATCATGATGTTTTTAAATACTTCAACTCTTTCTTTGGGGAATTGTTTGTTTTGTTGTTTGTAAACATGACGGAAGAGATGTGCTTTTCTAAAGCCTTATGTTAAAGAGGCACCCCAAAGACGAATATACACAAGGTTGCCATGGAGCCCATTGATGTGCAAATGTCTTAATTTGAATATTTTTAAGAGGATCAGGTCAGATTACGCCAAAGTTTGACAGAGATAATTTGATGGCTTGTGTAACAGCTTTGTTCGCGAGGACGATCATTCATGGCACATCAAACCACCTCAACAGCCCCTATATTTAATTAAGTTTACATTGAGAAATTTAGTCTTATGAGTGTCCCTAGAATGAGGTCTACTATGAGGAAAGGATAGATGTAATCTTAGCAACACACCGCAAATGATATCACATTGCAAATCTGTCTTACTTGAGACTTAAATCTTAAGCTGTAGTTCTGGACCAAAGACATAAGTGGATTAAAACCATGTTTGTATTCGGGTATATCTAATTCCATTCACCAATCTCGTGTTGATTAAAAGAAGTAGTAGTTTATGGCTATATTGATTTTAATTCCATTTGCTATCACATTCCACTGTTTATATTTTAAAACTAGCCTGAAATCTCGCAAATTGGTGATATAGCCAAGGCTGCACTCTCCACACATTCATATTTGCACTCAAACTTGCATTATGTGCAAACAAGGCATGAAGACCCCCTAGTATTTGGGACAAGCTGTGAGCACTTAAATATTTATGCCCAAGCCTCTTGAGGCCCACTATTAGTTGTGAGATGTTTTACTTTCTCCAACTGTCACAAGACTCTGGCGACCATTAACAGGGGTGACAGAGACCCCAGGGTCAAACATTTTGAGGCGACAATAGGCCCTGATGGAATCACTCAGCGAGACCCAAATTACTTCTGTGTCATTGCTGAACAATATTTCCCCCCGAAAGCATTCCTCCCTCTGTTAATGCCGTGACCCCTTCCACTGCATATGGAAATGATTATTTGTATATTGCACTAGGGGATGGAGATAGCGAAGGGATCATGGACAATGCTGCCATCGATGTCAAGCTCCAACAGGGAAGATCGCTCCCCTCCCCCTGTTTTGTTGCGCTTTGTGAGGAGCGTTGATAAAAACAGGTTGTAAATGAAGACGGGGAGTTGGGGACAAATGTGTGAGGGTGGAGCGCTGAATTTGGGAATCCAAACATACAAGACCTCACAGAGTATAACACATAGCAAAGTTGGTGGGCATTGATGTGAAAAGGATGTTGCAGACAGCCATGCTAGAAAAAGTTGTGGATACATATACAGTGCATAATGTATTTTAATTGCAAATGCAAAGAATTTTAGAAAATGAAAATTTGTTGGTGTAGGAAATGGTTTTTGTAGTAACTCTAATGTCCAGTGTTGGTCGATAAAGCCAAAAAGACAAAGTTGGTGGGCATTGCGCTTCAAAGGATATTGTGCACAACTATGCTGTGGATTAACAATACGTTAATGCATTTAAATTGCAATTTTGAATCATTTAAATATATATATATATATATGTTTCTTTGATGGGGGAAAAGTGTTTACAATAATTTACTTGTAAAATCAGTAAAGTCAAAAAGGCAAAGTTGGTGAGCAGTGCTCTGCATATAATAACATGTACCAAAAAAGGATTTTCCACATTGTGCCAAACAATGCTTTAATGTACTTAAAATGCAATTTCAAAGTAATTTTAGAAAATGAAAGTTTGTTGGTGGTGGGAATAGATTTTTGTCACTTCTATGTCCAGAGTTAGTCGATAAAGCCCAAAAGGCAAAGTTAATGGACAGTGCTTTGCAAAGGATATTGCGTACAGCCATGTCGTAGATACATAAATAATGTGTTAATGTAATTTAATTGAAATCGCAAATACTGTATATATATATATATATATATATATATATATATATATATATATATATATATATATATATATATATGTAAGTATATATATATACCTTAATGTATTTGAAATGCAATTATCAAGTATTTTAGAGAATGAAGGTTTGCATATATATATATATATATATATATATATATATATATATATATATATATATATATATATATATATATATATATATATATATATATATAATTATTATTTTTTTTAATTATTTATTTTTGCATGTAGAATGAGCTTTTCGTCACTTCCATTACCAGAGTTGGCCGATAAAGCCAAAAAGGCAAAGATGGTGAGCAATACACTGAAGAGGATATTGCGTACAATCATGCTGTGGATACATAACACATTAATGTGCTTAAATTGCACTTGCAAACTATTTAGTTGTTAGACTTATTTAGATATTATTTGGTAGAGGAAGGGGGTCGCAATCACTTCCAAGTCCAGAGTTGGTCGATAAAGTCAAAATGGCAAAGTTGGTAGGCAGTGTTCTGCAAAAGATATTGCATACCAAAAAGAACATCACGCATTCTATCAAACAATGCATTCATGTAGAAAAATGATCAATGATGGTCCAAGTACATAAATTAATAAGCCTTTTTTTAGTGTGGCTTGTCACATATAGACATTGTTTGGACCTTTTTTTTTTTTTACATTTGTACCAGAAGTGCCTTGGACTATCATTTTTTCCAGATGCTGGGACTTTTTACAACTATAAAACGAGGTCCTTCCAGCAAGTAGCGCTCCAAAATCTATTTCTTCATAAAAGCACCAATGCATTTGATTTGCAATTTCAAAGCATATTAGAAAATGAAAGATTTTTGGTGACGTGAATGGGATACGCAGTTTTCACATTGATGGTCGATTAAGCCAGAATTGGTAACCAAATCAAGGATTATCTTTGACTCCAAATTAGTAAAGTCAACATAAAACTTGACGTCATCTTATCTCCAATTAATTTGGTTTGAACATCTCTCCACATTTATCCACATAAACACTCATCCCATTTCATCCCTTGACCGAATATTTAAAAAAGGCAGCTTAGCCGCAGGATGTTGAGAAGCGAAAAAGGGAAAGGGCCGCAACACAATCGGAAGAACAGCAAACAGTGTCCAAAAAGGGGCTAAAGCCCAAAACAGCCATGGAGGCTTGAAAGCCCCTCTCAAGCCTAAGTGGGTGGTCCTTTCACTGTAGGGTTACTGAGTAGATGGCAGGCATTCTGAGGGAGGGCCGTGACGCCAGGCTCTTCAAACCCACAGCTCACCAAGGCAGCTCATGCGGCCACAGAATGGTATTCACGCTACGCTGGTTTTATTCTGAGCCCGAGCGCTGGCACCGGCCTATAAAATGACAGCCAGAGTTTGAGCCCCCTGAGGATTAAAATGATTCAAGAGAGAACGATTCATGAAGGAAAAGGAGCGTTTTCAGGGATTTGCTTTGAAACATGAACTAAACGTGCAACAGCAGACTGCATGATAAACTGACTTGAATGGGATAAAATGTCCATTTGAGGGGTGTAATGCTTTAAATATACTTAGTTAAAAAAATAATCGAAAAATAATCCAGAGAATGCAGCAATACACCACCATCTTTTGTGATATCTGCCAAAATATTCTTCACACTCACATCCCGTCAACCTGGATCCATTATAAGGCTATAACATGGATGAATAACCCAGTATAAGACAGATTTACAACACACTGTCACACTCAGCAGACCTTGCCATGACAAATAAAAGTCTTTCAAAGAAAAAGGCAGAAAAGAGGTGGGAAGAGATTGACAGCTCACAGTGCTGTGCCAGTTTGAGTAGAGCTCGGCACTCCAACACAAGACATGAGGCGAGGTTGAAGTTCAAACAAATCTTGATCTACTGCCGAGGTGAGAGAAAAAAAAAAACTTGACTTTCCTAAGACTCAGAGATGAATTTTACAAACGCAACTCTTGCACAGCTCTTGCACTTCAAGTCAAACTATATGCTGTATTATATATATGTGAAAGTTTTCACACTGAAATCATGATCCATAAAATTGTGTAAAGTTGTTTTAAGTTTAAATGTTTTTTTTTTTTTTTTTTTTCATAGAAATTGAATAACTGAGTCACACTACAATAAGTATTACTAATATACTTATTTTACTTACTTTATACCTATTTTACTATATTATTATACTTAATGTGTTAGTTCACTCTGAGATTCTGCTTGGTTTAATGTGTTTCAGCTGGTTTTATAAATTGACACTTGGCTTTATGCAAAGATCTTTTCACTTACACTCTTAGGTGTGAGCACATCTTTAAAGATAAGTCGGAGAATGATGAATCATTGTACAGGAAAAGTTGTGCAGAAAGCCCTTATATGGAGATTAGTTGGGTGTGTTTATGCAAATTACTAATTGCAGGGATGTACTCCTTAATTTAAAACACTTCAGATTCATCAACATTAGAACAAAGGTGAGAACAAATTTAAACGCGTACACACCTATTTTATTATTTTTACTTTATAAAATACTGTATATACTAAAAAATTAGGGCTGTTGATTTAACAGTTAATTTAGTGTGATTAATTATATAAAAAGTAATGTGTTAAAAAAAAATTAACACAATTAATAATGCCTCCGAACCCATATGTAAATTCCATAGTAAAAGTACATATTTTCCTACCAATGGAGCTATTCGAGCTTGAAGAACAAGTAACTTCGTGTTTTCATGAGCCGTGTCAGCAGGCGTAGTCAGCGTGCCCAAACAAACCTCACAAACAGCACAGTCACAGAATGCAGGGATCTTAAGATGCGATTCTCAAAGTTTTAACTATTTAAACTTGACACAGAATTCCTAAAAACATGCTGTTTATGATGCTGAAAACTAGTGAGATGCTTCTTAAAAGTCAATTTGCCGCATATGCATTGTACATTGTCAACAGTTAAAAATAGTGCAGATGGAACATGCTAAGAATGATCTTTATTTGAGGACCTTTGTCAGCAAATATTGATATATGCAATTCATTGAGATTTAATTTTGATTAATTAATTGGCATGTTATGTAATTAATTCAATTAAAGTTTTAATTGATTGACTGCCCTATTAAAAATAATATTACTTCATATTATTTATTTTTTTGTTTGTCAAAGGTCATTGACACTACTTTATTAAGAGCTTTGCTTAAAAGAGAGTAATTTCTTCATTATTAAAATTATATACAGGTTTCCCAAACAATCCACCCATTTATAATTGTTTGGTCAAATAGGTAGTCCAGCAGACTGATCTCATATAGAAATCGGAAACAGTATGTTGACTTTTCTTCAGCTAAAATCAGTCTGTTCTTACTGAAATTTGTAACACTGCCCCCAGTGGCCAAAGCAGTAAGTGTTGTTGGGCATATGGACATGTGTGAACATAATTTTCCAGGTATAATGTTCACCGAGGGGCACCAAAAGCTAGTTGTGAAGTCAGCTGTTTACAGCAGTACAGTGAGGAAGAACACAAATTTTCAACTGTACCCGCCAACCCAAACCCCAAACCTAAACCTAACCATCAGTGGAGTAAAAACATAATGTTACAGGGAAAAATGCAACCTTGCTTGTTACTGTTTAAGCTAACGAGATTACTTCCTGGTTTCAATGTGGGATCCCAACCTGGGTCTTCCACGCTGCTGACAGAACCTCCAATGGCTCCAATGGTTTCTACGATCTACTCAGGCTTACGATGCTTTTGGAAAATGTAGCCCTATGATGAGCCCTATTATATAGGATGAGCCCTATTAAAGGGCTCATCCTATATATATATATATATATATATATATATATATATATATATATATATATATATATATATATATATATATACCATAAATCTCCACTTTCACTTTCACATTTTGAAAGTTAAAGTTAAAGTGGAGATTCATGGTTCAAAAGGACTTAACTATTGATCTGTTGCTCACCCACACTCATCATATCACTTATGAAGATATAGATTTAACCACGGGAGTTGTATGGATTACTTTTATGTGGCCTTTATGTGATTTTAGGAGCTTCAAAGTTCTGGTCACCATTCACTTGCATTGTAAGGACCTACAGAGATTAAATATTCTTTTAAAAATCTTTGTGTTCTGCAGAAGAAAGAAAGTCATACATCTGGGATGGCATGGGGGTGAGTAAATGATTAAATAATTTTCACTCCAAAACAAACTGCAATTTTGATTTCATGGGGTCTTCAAGAAAACAATTTACAGTTTTTTACTCTTATATTTTTGTCAAAAGTCATTATCACTTTACTACAATGGGATCTTTGTTTAAAGCTAATTGCACTCACTAGGTATAGTGTGGTGTATCTTGTTCCAGACAATGTAGCTACCAGTCTGCCAAACCTTGATAGCAGTTTTATTTGAGAAGAGAGCACTAAGACCCCTTCAAAATGCCACAGTGTCAGAATGAGGGAATAATAGGCAGCCAGCACCTACCAGCAAAGCACATTAGAACTGTTTAAGTTGTCCCCCACAAAGTCACACATTTCAATTATTTCAAAGCGCTCCCCAATTAAAAGCTGCAAACATGCCTTTTGAATGCAAACTAACACAATTAAAAGTGTTTCAGGAGTGTATTCGAGGAATCAGTTCTGAATTAGTTCTCTGAATACACAAGACCCCCTCCAATTTCATCTCCTGCTCCATTCATTCTCTCAGAAGGACAGAAGGCGAGAGCTCTTTTTGAAGTCCGAGGGGTTTTCTTTTCTCTCTCCTTCCCTCTCTCTCGCTCGCCCTATCCTTCAGAAGGAAAGAAGATTGAGTCAGCCTAATCTGCTACTTGTACATTTGAATGTGTGGTGAGAGGAGATGATCCCGGTTGCCTGATAATGGCCCAGGTGCAAAGACACTGGCTGTGGCTAACTTGTTCTTGGCGGGGGCCGTATATCACAGAAGGGCAGCCCACCCTTTGAAGATGCATGCCTGCTTTCATGAGCTGATTTGTGGCCTGTGGAGGCCAGCACTTTACAGCCCTGCCGGAGGAGAGCTCAAAAGACTGAGTGGCCCCCCCCTACCAGAGACATGGTGTTAGAGTGGCCAATCCAGGGCCCCTGTGCATGCTCAAGAGCCCTTCTTCAAATCACTGTGGTCGCTGTCCTGGTGATGATGAGTTTTAATGGGCGGGGGGGGGGGGGGGGGGGGTGGAGGAATGAAAAGGAGCAAACTTTAAAAAAAAAAAAAAAAAAAAAGTTAAAATGTTCATAAACATTCTTATTTGCATTTTTGGCACTTTCAGGGTAAGAAGGTTTTGATAAGCTTTGATATGCCGATACAAACTGTCCAGTTTATTTTATTTTTTTCAAACCTCCTCCTTTCCAAATATCCACTTGCCCCATTGTAGAACCCTTGCTATTGTTTGCTGAAGTCATCGATGGGGCCAGGAGAGGTGACTTTGTTTGACTTTTTTGACCAGGGCAACAAAACAACAGGCCTCTCACTCTCTCCCACTTTGCTCCAGTGATTTATTTGTCCTCTGCAGTACCACCTAATGAAGCCAAAGAAAAGAAATTAGCAGAGTGTTGCATTGGCCCCATTGACAGTGTCATTAAAGTGGTACAGGCTTACCAGCACTAACACACTGGCTCCCACATTCCTCTGTTTGTTATTGAGAGGTTATTTACACTGGTTGTACATAGGTCTGGGCTGGCTAACTTATAGGAGGCAGAGCAGTGCCATACTTTCTTGGCTAGATGACAATTGGCTTTGTGGAAATTGTTGGATCGCTATTTATTATGACAATTTTCAATAGTTTATGCATGGTAACCATAGTTTAGCCGTGGTATTTGTTGTGAGACCATACTAACCACAGTTGAAACCAAGGATGGCTCCTTATAAATATATATATATAATTTACTTTAATTTAATATTTAGTTTGGCATATTTAATTTTTAGTTTAATTTACAGTTTAATAAACTGGCTGCTGTGCCAGAAATTCACATTAAAAAAATGCTTTAATGATGTTTCAGGCAATATGGGATGGCATTTTGGTGACTATGTTTTTCATTTAACTTTTTTTTAAACATATTATTTACAATATTTTCCAATTTTCAACATAAATTATTAGGTAATTATGCTATATTTCTAATTGTGAAAAGTATAACTTTAACATTAAAACACTGAAAAATGCTGTGATTTTTGTAAAAAAAAATTACAAAAATCTAACCTTAAATTGAAGTGAAAGAGGGGAAATATCTCATTATTAAATAAACATTTTTCTCCAAAACACGTTGGCCACAATTATTGGCACCCCTAGAAATTCTTATGAGTAAAATATATGTGAATTATGTTCCCATTCATATCTGGGTGACTAGGAACATGAAATTGTTCAGCCATGACTTCCTGATTCACAGGGGTATAAATATGAGGTAACACACAGGCCAAATTCCCTTAATCATCAGTCACAGTGGGTTAGACTAAAGAATATAGTTCTGATGTACAGCAAAAGGTTACTGAGCTTCACAAAATGGGAAGTGGCTATAAGAAAATAGCCAAAGCATTGAAAATACCCATTTCCACCATCAGGGCAATAATTAAGATGTTCCAATCAACTGGAGATGTTAAGAATTTGCCTGGAAGAGGACGTGTGTCTGTATTGTCTCCATGCACAGTGAGGAGGATGGTTCTAGTGGCCAAAGAATCTCTAAGGACCACAGCTGGAGAACTGCAGAAATTAGTTGGATCTTGTGGGTCAAAGTCTATTTAAAAAAAATCAGACATCACCTACATCACCACAAGTTGTTTGGGAGGGTTTCAAGAAAAAAAGCCTCTGCTCTCATCCAACAACAAACTCAAGCGTCTTCAGTTTTCCAGACACTACTGGAACTTCAAATGCAATGGGGTTCTATGGTCAGATGAAACAAAAAGAGAGCTTTTTGGCAGCAAACGCCAGAGATGGGTTTGGTGTACACAGAGATGAAGTACCCAATGCCCACGGTTAAATGTGGTGCTGGATCTTTAATGTTGTGGGGCTGTTTTTCTGCCAGAGGTCCTGGACCTCTTGTTTGGATACATGGCATCATGGACTCTATCAAATACCAACAAATAAAAAATCTAAACCTGGCTGCCTCTGCCAGAAAGCTTACAATGGGCCCTGGTTGGATCTTCCAGCAGGACAATGATCCAAAACAAACATCAGAATCAACACAAAAATGGTTCACTGACCACAAATCAAGTTTCTGCCACGGCCATCCCAGTCCCCTGACCTGAACCCCATAGAAAATGTGTGGGGTGAACTGAAAAGGAGAGTCCACCAACATAGACCTCTGAATTTGAAGGATCTGTAGAGATTCTGTATGGACGAATGGTCTCAGATCCCTTGACAGGTGTTCTCCAACCTCATTAGTCAATATAAGAGAAGACTCAGAACTGTTATCTTGGCAAAGGGAGGTTGCAAAAAGTATTGGAGAAAAATATATATTTAATAATGAGATATTTCCCCTGTTTCAATTGTTTTATTTCAATTAAAGGTTAGATTTTTGTGAATTTTCTGAATGATATATATATATATAGATAGATAGATAGATAGATAGATAGATAGATAGATAGATAGATAGATTAATTTTCACTAAGAAATTAACAGGTTTTTCCTGTTAATAAAAATTGCTAATATTTTTACAGTGTATGAAAACAATATAAAATATTAGCAATATTAATTATAATAATGTAGATTGCTTCACTATGGCCAAAATACCATAGTTCCTAGTTTGTCTTACTATTTCCATAAGGTTCTAAGAGAGAGCATTTTTATTGCTGAACACTTAAGAGCACTTTACATTTTACTTGTCCAGCCCATTTCCAAACAAGTCCTACTCAAACACCTGAGAAACGTTGTTAATTTGATGTTAACAACCTAACAAACTAACAATACACATTAACTGCCAATTACAAAATTAAAAGGTTAACTTCAAACAAAACTGAAGTAGCATACTCCTTGTTAGATTCAGACCTGTGTAAATAGAAATGTCTTTGAAGTAGGAATAAAGTAAGACTAGTCAGTCCAGTCAATCCGATTTTAAACGAGGTGTGAATTGTGCCTTGCCCTGAGGTATCTCAGAGTTGAATGTGCAGAAACTTGTGGTTACGTAAATTATATAAAGTAGAGTGTCAAGGATGACCCCTTTGACTTTTGAAGATCTTAGTATCACATGTTGTGAAAGACACTGAAACAAGAGACAAATATATCAGAATATCTTCCATCAATTAATAAAATGCATTAATACATTAATACAAATGAGGTCCACACACAGTTATTTGCCTCTGGAAATGCATTTCTCCTTTTAATAGTTTATTAAAAACCAAACGGCTTTTCTTAATTTCATCATATTTCATCATTATGCTTTTTGTTTTTAATTAATTAAAATGGCCTACATTCTTTTTTTACGATTGGGGAAGGAAAACGCTCCTTGGAGAACTTTGTGACTTTGGGACTAGGTTGGCAGTGTATTGAAGTTGACTTCAGGAATGCCCATTTCTTGTTTATTAAAGCTTCATTAGCATCTTCAAGTGTAAACAGATACAGTAACTAACACACATTTCCCCGAGGCCCATGATCATAAGGAGAATATAAAGAAAAGGAATTGAATGTGTTATATCTGTATTGATGGTTTAGACAGGATAGATGGTCTTTTGTTGGTATTTTATTTTTCTTATTTTTCGTTTTATCAGCTTTGTTGTAGAATAAGTTTGCTTTAACTTTTACTTGGGACGTAATCATAAAAGAACTCTATAAAAATATTTTGTCTGATGAATATGATTCATATTAAAACTTCAAAATTATTCTTATTAATCATATTAATATGACTGACTCAACCTTAGTGTACATTAGGGTACACCAATGAATGCAATTTTAAGGGTCAGATTACATGTTTTAACTTTTTACACTGAACTTAAATTGTCTTTTGAGCTACAAGCAGAACCTGCAACCGAACATAACCACAGTTACACGCTTTTTTCTTTAACCGAAACACTAGTTCCCTAACTTCAAAACAAAACACAGCTTTACTGTCCATTTCCTGGATAACAAAAATGTATTCTCAGAGGAACCTGGTTCCATATTACACATGCCACTGATCCAAGGACAGCCATTGACTTCTCCAGAATCAGAATTAATTACTTGCTTTGCATGAGAAGCTGGGTTGAGAGTGGAGATCCTTAGAAGTCTGGTCTTTCTTCCCAAACTGCCCCATGGACTTGCAGATGGTTTCGGTGTGTGGCTCTTTCCCGTAGAGAGTAATCTCACCTGGGACTCCGGCATAGTGCTAGGCTGCACCAATCCAGTCTCCATTTGCAGACGTTTCAAAACAGCCATGGGGGAGGTTGGTGACTTAACATAAATTAGACCACCAGGGAATTTGGATTTCTTGCTCTGAAGAAGGGTAATATTGAGAAAGAATGTGATATGTGGAAAGCGTTGGCATCCGGTGTGTAAGAAGGAAAGAAAGAAAGAAAGGAAGGAAGAAAGAAAGAAAGAATATCACAGAACTGACGGAGAACTCTGAACTATGAGGACTGGCTCATTGAAGCAATTCTTAGAAGTATAGCGAATCTATTGTTTACATACATTGTGCACCACTGCACTGCTAATCAAATACTTTCCAAAATGACAAATAACAGCATCCTATGAAACTAGTGTATACTTCCACTGTATACTTTACGTTTTCTGAAGCCATTCAATAGCTTTGTGTGAGGACCAGGCCAGAATTTAAGTAGTTTTTGACTGTTTTTTCCCTCAAATCAATTTGGTTTTACAAATTGGTCATGTGACATGTGAGAAAACAAATGCTGTTTGGCGTCATTGACACCAAAGCTGGTGGAGATAGCAGATATCTGGCCCCACTGTTTAATTGAATGCAAGCATGAATGGCATTTAAGGGAAATTTATCAGCTAATAATTCCATAGATTTTGGCCTTTTCCTCACAAAAAGCTACTGTATGGTGTCAGAAGACTTGAAATGCAGTGTACGAATCATATGAACTACTTTAATGAAACTTTTTGGGGTCCTTTTTGGAGATTGTAAATCATTTCCAATTTTGTTATATGGAAAACGTTTTCAAATTATCAATATTTCTGAACAATGAACAGTCCATTTTCAATGGTTCAAATAGTACCTACACCTAATTACACTGTACAATATTTCTATGCTGACCATGAACAGATGTGATTCTTCTGTCACCTCAAGATGGGATTAACAACGCTCTGTTTGTTATTTGGTTTGTTTGTTAATAGTTGGACCTCGGCCATGTTTGCAGTGAGGCGTTGATGAGAGTCGCTGACTATGAAGAGGACACTTCAAGTGTGATTAACAGTGGAGGAACGCGGAGAGCTGCAGCGGCTGCTAATTAACCCTGCATTGTGCTCGGCCGACAAAGAGACAAAAGAACAAAGTGGAATTTTAATGCGGCAGATTATCACGATAACAAAAGACAAAGTAGTGGATCGTGCTCTTGCCGGAGAATTTTCACACTGATCGTCACAACATGGGACTGGATCAAAGACCGATGGAGTTACATTAGCGGAACAATGGGGCCTTGTTATTCGACAAAACAAGGAATCCATCTGCATGTCACAGGGGCCCATTTTAGTCAACTATCAGCTTCCTCTGCCATTGAATACAGTGTAGATTTCAAGTGTACTATGATGAAGCCCAGGGGTTGATGGATGATTCTTAGAAGTTGATGGATCACAGTGGTTCTCAACTGATTTTGCTTTAGGTCCCAGATTATAAATTAGACAAAGACAAAACCCAATAGACAAAACCCAACACAGTGGCAGAATTGTTTATTGTACAAAAATAAAACAAAAATGTCCTTCAAATTCAATACTTAAATGGGTTAATATTACCACGAACTGCATAGGCCAAACAAAGTGTAACATTTTTAAAGGAATATTCCAGGTTCAATACAAATTAAGCTCAGTGGATGAAATATGTGGCATAATGTTAATAATCACAAAAAAGAATTTCGATTGGTTCCTCCTTTACTTTAAAAATAAACAAAAATCAAAGTTACAGTTACAGAGGTACTTACAATGGAAGTGAATGGGGCCGGATTTTGGAGGGTTTTAAGGCAGAAATGTGAAGCTTATAATTTTATAAAAGCACTTACATAATTTTTCTGTCAAAACGCAAGTATTATTTAAGCTGTAAAGTTGTTTAAATTGTGGTTTTTGCAGGATTACAGGGATTACAGTGTTTACAGTATTGCCATGTCAACAAAATTGTGAAATTGTACATTACACAGAAAAGGGTAGAAAGTGATTTTATCACACTAAAATCATGTCAGCACTCATATTTTGTACATCTTGTTGCTGTACTTTTGAAACAGTAAGTATTTTAATGTTTACCAACTGGCCACATTCACTTCCATTGTAAATGCCTCTCTCTAACCTAGATTTTTTTTTTTTTCTTTTTTTTATGAAATGGAGGGACGAGTCAAAATTAATCAACATTATGCCACAAATGTTGTTGATTGAGCTTAACTTGTATTGAAGCCGGAATATTCCTTAAACATAACATTTTGTAAATGGTTTCTATATCAGTTTCGATGGTTTCATGCACTCGGCAGCCAATATTTCACTATACAAAAAAACTGTGATAAGTACAAACTATACGGGTCCCCCTTGCGCATTTTGCAGCTTCA
Organism: Myxocyprinus asiaticus; assembly: GCF_019703515.2. NCBI lineage: Eukaryota > Metazoa > Chordata > Actinopteri > Cypriniformes > Catostomidae > Myxocyprinus > Myxocyprinus asiaticus. The sequence goes on from NC_059391.1 coordinate 11,502,390, forward strand.
ATATGGGACACGATTACTTCTGTATCGGACATTTTGGCGCGTGACGCCATCCAACCAAGCGTTTTGCTGCTTAAATATGGGACAATAGGCAAACCGTCTTAATTTCGGCCAAAATATGGGATGTTCCCGCTAGTATTTTCCTAGTTCACAACCCTAGTTATGATTGAACCCATTTTTAATGTAGTCTGAATCATATCTTCTTTCACCTTGCATAATTTTGTCCATGGTTTTCAAGGATGTGGCCCTGTCACTGCAGCCATTTGGGGGTCATGTCTCAGCAATTGAGAACCACAGTTTTACCTCATAATTTTTTACTCAGAATTACATTTGCATTTATACATTTGGCAGATGCTTTTATCCATAGCATCTTACAGTGCATTTAATGTATGCATTTTTTATCAGTTTGTATGTTCCCTTGGAATCAAACTCACGATGTTGAAACTCATGATGTTGGCATTGCTAGAGCCATGCTCAACCAGTTGAGCTACAGGAACACAATTCAGAACTGATTAGAACTGAACCCATTTTACGAAAGAGCTAGGGATAAAGAGTTAGACCCTCTAACAACATAATCCAACTGCTGGGTTTCCCAAACCTTTGCTGAGAAGCAATTACCAATGACTTCCTATGTATGTAATGAATCGCGGAGGCTCTAGTGGTGCCGTGACCCGGCACAAGGTCACACAGGAAACAGCAGAAGAGAAATACCAAAAGAGAGGTAGAGAAAAGAATAAGGAGACAGCTGCTGTCATAGTACACACCTCGGATCCACTCCCAAGCCACTGGGCTCCCTCTTCAGCCACAGTTCTAATGGAAAATCTCCCCTGGCCCCACCCAATCTCCCGTAGTGTATTGCTGTAACACCACTAATCAGCATCATTCCTTCTCACCCCTGGATGTAGCCTTCAGCTCTCCTGGCCTCCCTGCTTCACCTACACTGCCCAGCTGGCCTTTGAAGTGACGGCGCAGGGTGTTAGTTACCGCTGCAGAAACAGAGATAAGATCTACAGTGATAGATTAGCTTGTCGCGGCAGGGGAAATAGCAGGGATACTACAAAATCCACAGAGGCTGTTACTGTCCTAACATATTAAATGCCTCGCAGCGAAGACCCTTAAGCACCCAAACACCCAAGTGCCAAATCTGCTAGGTTTCATCATTAAAAGGAGATGTTTATGTTTGATGTTAAATGAGCTTTGACACACACACGCACACACACACACTCACAGAGACAGAGAGAGAGAGAGAGAGAGAGAGAGATGAAGCAATAGCAGACATTTTACCTCTTGTGGTGCAACCCACTTCAATGAAGATTTTGCTCTGACTTCAGCAATTACATAATATGTTTGGGTGTTTAAATTTGGGGAGAAGAAGAGTGGCAGAGATTTTTCAAGTTTATCAACCTGAGAAAGAAAAAAAACTCATTAAATTCACCCCACAATTCAAGTGAGCTCATGAGCAAAGCACATTTACATGCACAGCAATACACTGAGCATGTTTACATGCACGTTCTTACATCCCAGAAAGCACACACATACACCTCTGAGAAGACGTATTTTTAAGGTTGTTTGCTCATCTGCAATACATCTATAAGACATTTTCTCTTGCATGTCACTAAGACTTTCAGCAGATGTCTTTGAGACGTTTATGATTTAGATTGTTTGTAAATCTGTTCTTTTTAAGATGTTTATCAGATGTTAATTAGAAAGCGATGCTTTCCAGATGAAAACAGACATTTTGGAGATGTAAGTTTGCTATCTGAGATATGTGGTCATGTAAACGCATTGAATGGCTTTCCTTTATCAGTGTAAGGTCATAAACCACGTAAGAATTAACCGATCAACACACATGGATTTTTGACTATTACGCTGATTTTGTGTAGCATTGAAACACCTTAAGCGGTTTTTGCTAGTTATCAATGTATTGGGGTGCATGTAAACGCACTCAGTGTTTATGCTTAAACCATTTATAACCTTACCCCAATAAAGGAAGGATTTCTAAGTCGCTTAAATTTAAGATGCATATTGTTGGTACATAATATAAGGTACACAAGAACCTGCATGTAAATGCGCTCAATAGAACATGCACATGCACATGCTCAGTGAGTGTTTGCTCTAAGAAGAATTCTTAATAATACATGTGCAAAACTGAAGGCAGCTGTTTTCTATTTAAATTGACAGCTACCATACTGTGAATAATTAACTTCTCAAACGTAATATTACAGACATGTCACCAATTTAGATGCATAGCTTAAAGGAATGTTCCAGGTTCAAGACAAGTTATACTCAGTTGACAGCACTTTTGGCATATTGATTACCAAATTTATTTTTTACTTGTCCCTCATTTTCATAAAAAAAAAAAAAAGCAAAAATCGAGGTTCCGGTGAGGCTCTTACAATGGAAGTGAATGGGGGCCAATCTGTAAACATTAAAATACTCACTGTTTCAAAAGTTTAGCCACAATACATAACCAATAAGCAAGTTATATACAATTTTACAAATTCGTTGCATGACGATGTAATGTCAGCAATTACTAAAACCCTAAAACGACTGTACAAATTATGATTTAAACAACTTTACAGCTCAAAATATACATGAGTTTTGACAGAAGAATTAATGGCAGTGCTTTTATAATATTATAAGTTTCACACATTTAAACCTTCCAAAAACTGGCCCCATTCACTTCCATTTTAAGTGCCTGTAACCCAGATTTTTGCTCTTTTTTTAAAGAAAAGGAGGGATTAGTCGAAATTAATTTTTGTAGTGATCATCATTGTCACAAATGCTATCAAATGAGCTTAACTTGTATTGATCCCATATTATTCCTTGAAATTTTTCTCTACATATCTGTATTTAAAATGCATAATAGACTACTTAATTGCTTTTAAGCAAAATGTAAAGAATAAAACAACGATTAAACAAACAATTAATGAAATAGCAAAAATGGAAAAGATTACAGACAAAAATATGAAACTATTGTTTTGGCCAGCAAAAAATTTAATTAATCAACTGTATAAAATGACAAAATAAACCATGAAAAAAAAAAAAAAAAAAAAAACTCCTCCCGATATTACTTGTCCCATCTTGACATTTATGAAAAATAACTTTGTCCTGAGAACACCGTTTGAACTTTTTGGTTCAAATCTATCTTAATTATAGTATAATTGAACCTTGCCTTGATGTATCTTAATGTACCAGTGGTTTTATTGTGTTCACTTGTTTACCCAACAGCTATGATAAAAATATGATGATATTGGAATTTTTGGTGGATAAAATTCACAAATATTATCCAAATTTAAGAAAGTTTTGAACTAGGAGTTTAAAACCAGCATAGATAACCACTGCTTCAGAAAACAAGCTTTTATGACAACAAACCCACAAAACTAAAACTCAAGATATTTTAAGAGTTAAAATGTACTCAGCAGAGGTTAAACCCAACTACGCCTAAATTATCCTCAGTAAGAGAGAGCTCACTGCACAGGCATGCTTGGTTTCAGAACAGCAATAACCTGGAATCTTGCCAAACTGCTATTGTCCTCCAAAACAAACAATGCTGAACACAAGCGTCCACTCAAGATGGCACATTAACTCGCCTATTTGTGTCAAAACACTGCAACTGACATTTAACACTGTCGGCCGTTGGCCAAAATCAGATGTTTGGGATAATATTTTGAGAAAGGAGAAGCACTCTGCTTTTCTGATTGGTGGCCCAGGCTTACAGAGCCAAAGCCTGAAGCGTGATGAATAGGACGAGGAAAAACTCATGCTGGGTTCTGTCTGAACCTGTACAACCCTGCCGAGTCTGGAGGCTTTGGCGTGCTTTCACTACGTTAAATGTTCTTGCAAGTGTCAGAACATATGTTAATTTATGGGTTCTTGAATTGAACATAGAAACAACAATCCTCACAGCTCTCCGAAACATCTGGGGATTCAAAATGGAGTCCTGCAGCAAACTGTTCCTACAGCTAATATTGCAACAACTTGGAGAGGATATAATTAATATCACCATGAGGTGACAGGCTGACGTGCTCTTAGGTGCCTTCGATGCAACACTGTGATAAATTAGATGTAAAGTAGTGAATTCAAACAAATGTGCTTTGAGACTGCAGTTCAGTTGACCTCATGAACTGATAAGACAGGACAGCCTCTGCTCAGGTGAAAGTAGAGACCTTTTAAAACTAAGATCCTAGCTAATGGTTCCTGTTATCACCTTCCTGAGACAATACACATCTTTAACTTGAATAACAATTAGGCCCTCTTTTACTGCCCCTGCTATGCTAAGTTAGCCCCATTAACACTAATAGAGAGGAAATGCTTTTAACATCTTAATAAGCTGAGAGACCAGGTGCACCCAAATGGAGGAAACGATTTTGATATCTGTCATAGTTCTAAAAAGTCTGAAAAAGATGAATAAAATTTGGTTCATGACAAAAAAAAAAACTGCATATAATATCAAAGTCAACATGAAACAGCATTCGCAACAAATTTTACTTCCGTAATTTGATACTTTTTTGAGTTAAACAGTATATTTGGATTGAGAAAAGTGGACTCTATATGACAGGAGGAAGAACTGAAAAAAATTCCAAAATTACAAAGACCAGGAACGTGTACTTGGAAAGTAATATTGATTTCATGTTGATTGCCTCTTTTTGGATTTTATTAGAAATGTACAAAGTATTTTTAAGGTTTCGCTGTATGTAGTTTTTTGGATGTATGATTGCTTAACAGTGCCTTCAAAACTCATTCATGTCAAAATACAAATCAGCATCAATTTAATAGAAAAGCTATTTATTATAGCAACCTATTGTAAATCATTTTCAGAAACAATGTGTATGAAAACAATTTCGTATAATAATTTGTTCCGTTGCATTATAAATACTAATTAAAATTGGGTTAATCTCAAAAAACCGGTCAAGAAAATGCCCTGGTCCAATTTCACTCCCAAGAAACAAATAAGAAAATGTATTTTGCATATAGAAAATGAGGTCCAATTATAGGGCCATTCAGATTTTTTACATGACGACATTTATTTTTAGACACATTTTCTCCCCCAATTCTTATTACCGCAACATGAAAAAAGATAGTTATTATGATATTCTCATTACTGCTATGTGAAATTTTTTATTAAAATTGGCAAGTATTTATACATCATTGTAATACTGCCTTTTTCACAGATTTTTTTATTTTAAAACAGTAATACAGTAAAAGAAAGTCTGTATTACGGTAATGAGAATCATCATTGAAAACAATGGGAATAGTCAAATTTAAATGCCCTGACACGTTACGGTAATAAGATTTGGGGGGTAAAATGTGCTTACATTTCCTGAAAATAACGTCACATTACATAGCATCTTAATAGTCCTAAATGTAGACCTTATTTCCTTTAAGAAATGTGACAAGGACATTTTCTTGACAGGTTTGGTGAGATATGCCCAATTCTTTCTGTCTAATTCTGTAGGAAACCAAGCCTGTCCCACATTCAGCTCATAGACGCTCCAGAGTGGAACGAGACATACACCTCCCACTGACATAATTTGTTTCACAGTCACTGCCCACCAGCATGAATCAGATGTTGACATTCTAATTTCATGCACACATGGGTGTTCGGCCCAGTCATGCTCCCTCTCGTCCCTTTAGCCCACTGTCTCCAATGTCCACAGCACCTGGAAAAAGGCTTCTGAGATCTCCCTGACCTCCAATGGAGCGGTCCACTCACTCTTTGAAGCTCTCGGACAATCACTTGTTTTAATAAGATTATTTACAAGAGTCTAACATGAAGATAAGTGTCTCAGCTGTAGGAGCATTTGTGACATTGGAAGCACCGATTACAAAATCTGTTTGGATTTAGCTTGGCAGTTGTGATGTTGGCCAAAATGTGTTCTGCACAGTCATTTTCAAAAATCTAATTTGCCTAAAATAAATTTACCGTGTTTTTATAATGCTTTCATGTATAGCTCTAAGCAATAGGTCAGATTTAAAAATGCCTACATTACTAAATCATTTACTTTTTGCTATAGTAAGTATGCACTGCAAGAGCATATAAATATATTTATTTATTGCAGTTGTTTTTAGTAAAAATCAGTGTGTGGCTGCAAAGTAGAAAGAAAAATAGCCATCAGTGAGGCATAAACACTTCACATGCTTTTTCCTTCAGCAGTGCAGTTTGTCACATTTGCAGAGTAAACTGGATGCAACTTTTGCTTACTGTCGATTAGTTTTTACACTTTTACAAACAGTATTTTGACAGCCCATAATATGAACGGAAACATGAAGAGTGCAGGTTGAATCTAAATCCAGCCTCATTCTGTCAGTATAGACCTTCAGAGAACTCCAAGAAAGGTTTAGCTATAGATTACATTTACACATTTGGCAGATGCTTTTATCCAAAGCAACTTACAGTGCCCTTATTACAGGGACAATCCCCCTAGAGCAACCTGGAGTTAAGTGCCTTGCTCAAGGACACAATGGTGGTGGCTGTGGGGATTGAACCAACAACCTTTTGCTTACTAGTTCAGTGCTTTAGTCCACTACGCCACCACCACTATAGCAGATGAGACTTTCTGCTGCAAGTCTGTTTTGCTGTGACTGATTTCTGAGCGGACAATTCATATAGAAGGACTTAAGAGACTTGTAACTTGTTTTGATTTGCATCCTGTCAGTTTCTAAGAATTTAACCCTTCGCGTAATGATGTTAAGTTGAAATAATAGGGTGAACAAACTGGTTCACACCTCAAAGCATCCAGTTCCACTGCATGTACCTGACAGCAATACCAATGGTTTATATGTTACCTATTACTGATTGAGCCCAAGTTCATGATCAAGTCCTCTCTCACTTGCTGCAAAAACAAATGAAGTCATCCAAGTTCAGCAAAAGCCAAGTATCAACCAAAGTTCTGTCAAACGCTTCTCCTCGGATTTGACTTATTGCTCAACAATAAACACCTAATAAATAACCGTCCACTGTCCATTTCATCTCTCTCCACTGGAGGTTAAGTTGAGTTTATTACTGACGCCTCAGCCGGCATGCATTAAGCAAATCATAAATTATGCATGCTAATTACCTTGGGCTCCCACTGTAATGAATTATTTTAATTAAACTACCACATTGTGGTATTGCGTGGCATGCTCTATATTTTATCCCCCTGCTTAGGATGACCTTCTTCTTGGTAGGAGTGGATCATGTAGTGGATGGGTGTGCGGGGTGGGGGGGGGCATAATTTTGTCTTTGCTTACACAACAGAGTTCACGTCAGTGTTAATGAACAAAGAAAGCCCACTCAAAGACAACAGAGGCCCTTCGTTATTACTAGAATCACAACAAGCTAATGCTTCTGCTCTCCAGCATAATGCGGTGAACAGAGGGATGATAGAGACGACTGGTTTACAGTGCAGGTTTGAAGAGGGTAGATGGTCAACTGAATTCAGATGTGTTCAAACCTATCATCTATCTATCTATCTATCTACAGTATCTATCTATCCTGTACATATATATATATATATATATATATATATATATATATATATATATATATATATATATATATATATATATATATGTCATGAAATCATTTGAGAGACTGGCGTTGGCCAACCTGAAGAACATCACTGGACCCTT